>NW_026136953.1:0-102915 GCF_905237075.1 Dicentrarchus labrax | reverse complement strand
GTGGGTTAGGGTTAGGGTTAGGGTTAGAGGGTTAGGGTTAGGGTTAGGGTTAGAGGGTTAGGGTTAGGGTTTAGGGTTAGGGGTTAGGGTTTGGGTAGGGTTAGGGGTTAGGGTCAGGGTTAGGGTTAGGAATAGGGATGAGTGCAACATTAGACATTGGTCTAATGAGCATGTTTCTCCTCACAGGAAGGTTGTAGAGAGTTCAAAGCAGGTTCAATCTGTTCAGGGTTAGGGTTAGGGTTAGGGTTAGGTTTTAGTAGATAACTACTCAGAGTCTCTCCCTATGTTGACCAACGACAACATAGTTTTTTTGGGAGACAGAGGAAGTGCACTAAATCAACCTGGTAAGGTTATAATAAAGGTTACAGGGTTTAAGGAATGGAATATTGGCGGTTTTAAGTTAGGAGATTAAGTTTAGGGTTGAAGTCGTGATGTTAGGTTTTGGAAAGAACGAACTGGTAAGATCATAATTTGTATTATCAAGTTAAAGTGATTGAATCGTAAGTTTAAAGCTAGGGCTTTTAAGTTTAGGTATTTGTTAGGTTATACGAAGGAGTTGATGAGGTATTAGCGAGTAAATTAGGATGGCTTTAAGAGAGATCAGAGTATTTATAAATAGATGGTATCTAATAAGCGGTCAGAGATTTATAGTTTTGGTATTTGTTTAATGATTTTATTGAATTTCTTATAGTAATACTAGCTACATGAGTTTGAGACAGAGCAAGATGTTTTCCCCTTCTATTGCTACTGCAGTCACCTCCATGTGGTCCGCACCAGTGGAGTCCGACCGCTGAAGCAGAAGGAGACTTTGTTAGGGGTATAAGTGGAGTACTCTGAACAGTGCTGGAGGTCATCACATGTTATCCGCATCAAACTCTCAAGAGTCAACCAGGCACACCTTTTAAACCTGAATCCCCCCGTGGGTTTGCAGGACCCCAGGAGGGAATGTGGTGGGTGCAAGGAAGAACTACAGGAGTGCCGACGGGAGCATGAATGCTCTCATGACACCATGACAGACATCTCTACTCATTAGCCCTAGTGTCTGAATTTAAAGGCACGTGGACATTGCTGTCCGCGAAGCCTCAAACGCGAGAAAACAGAGTTTGTTTTTTCGATTGATGTCTTGCAAAGTCTGTACTCACTGGGACACATCCTCAGTAGTGCGCCTTGGGATCAACGAGCGTTTCGACCACTTATCACCAGACACTCTCCCCCAAGGAAGGTCCACCCAAAGATGATCAATCTTCGGGGTGTGTCCCTCCTAGTCTACTCTACACTGTCAGCTTGTATATTGAGATTCTTGTTTAAAGAAATAGACATAGTACCTTATTTAGATTTGAGATTGTAATAGAGGTTTGTAAGTTTCTTTTAGTATACCAAAAGGATGAATATTTTAAAGGAGTTTTTAATATTTTTACTGATTTTTTAGATCTAAGATTTTTAGGTTTTTTAGATGTTATAAAAGGTTTTTAGGTGTTAGGGTTAGGGTTAGGGTTAGGGGCTAGGGTTAGGGTTAGGGGTTAGGGTTAGGGTAGGGTTAGGGTTAGGGGTTGGGGTTAGGGTTTGGGGTTAGGGTTAGGGTTAGGGGTTAGGGTCAGGGGTTAGGGTCAGGGGTTAGGGTTAGGGTTAGGGTTAGGGTTAGGGTTAGGGTTAGGTTCGAAGTGAGTGAAGTTAGCAACCCAATCAGGGCTCTGGTGCACTGGCCTGGGGGCGTGCGGTCCGTCTTGCAGACCCCGCCTCCCTGGAAATAAAATATATTTTTTAAGAAATAATTTCAGAAAGAAAATAAAATAAAAACTGGTGAAACACAGGAGGCAACACATCAACGAAATAAATTGTGTAAAATTAAATCGTGATGCAACGTGCTAATTCCAGGTGTGTTTACACTGTCAAAGGTGCAGCTCAGGAAGTATTATGCATATGAGAAATGACAATCAGAACACAAGGTAAGTTGGTTATTACAAATTAGTGGTGTGAGAGAGTCAATATGCATATGGGACAGAATGTAAAAAGGACAAATCCAGACAGAGAAAGTGGAGATTGTGACATTCATGATTTTTTATTGGTATTGTTTAAATAAAATTATAGTGAGTTGAATTATTGAATAGTGTCACTCTTAATTTTCCAAGTCTGATGTGTTGGTCCGGAGATGGTAACGGGCCGAGTTCCCTCCGCTCTCTATCCTGCATACAGGTTCAGGTGAATAATGAGGTGTGGAGATGGTAATGAAAATGAGTAGGGATGATGATGATGATGATGATGATGATGATACAACACGTCAAGCTCGGCCTTCCCAATGTGAATTTAAGAGGTAAGTGATACATTTGAAATTGGTAAAAGTCCATGGTGCCGTATGAGTTATGTATAAGGTTGTAATAACATGTTGAATAACTATGATGTAATGTGTTGTGAATTATCTTGTGTGTGATGTGCTGTAATTAATCTATGTGTCATGTAGGTCTGAAATTAAGTTGTCCAGCTCCCCTAGCCAGTGGGAGAAGATAGCACTGGCTGTCTCTGTAGTCCACTGTATGTTGTCAGTTTGTGTTATGAAATCCTGGTCCGGGAAAGCTGAGAAATGTGTATAGTGTTTTATTATGTGATTATTGATTATTGCCAGATTGTGCTGTTCTATTGCTGGTAGATGTGGTGAATGGTTGATAATAGGAACGATTATGGAAGCATTAGGGAAGGCCGAGCAAGCCTTGTTGACCACAGTTCTGAGCTGTTTCACAGAGGTGTTGTGGGGATCCTGAGCCCTGTTATTTAGGCCCACCGAGAGGATCAGCACTTTTGGGTTTCTGTTAATTGGTGTTTTTTCCAGAATCTTCCAGAAATGATAGAAGGAGGCTCCCGGGTAGCTGTCAGCCTGGACAAAAGGGTGGTTAAATTTGGGGATTCTGTGTATGTTTGAATCCCCCAGTATGGCAATTGGTTTATTAATTTTGAATTCCCAGTCCCGCAGCTTGCGGTTGTCTCTGGCCTGATGGTAAGTGGGGTCAGAGGCTGTGTCTGCGCATGCGCCCGCGCCCCGGTGGGGAGAGCCCCTCGGCTCGGTACGTCTCCCCGGCAGGTGTATTTTTGGAATGGGTGAGGAAAGATCAGAGTTGGAATAGTAGTCTGTCATGTTGACTTTTTGACCTAAATTACTCATCATTTCATTTTTCCTCACAGATTCTGTGTTACACCGGGGAGCCGCCTCTGCCTCAGTGGGTGCGCTCTCCCCACCCTGATGTGATCTGGGCGCGGGCGCCGGGAGATGGAAGGTGCCGTTTAATACTGACCCCAGGCCAGACTCTGCATGAACGCAGGTAGGTGTTGGGGTGCTACTGCGGGACTGGGAGCCCTGTGTGTCATTATTGTTTTTTTGAGTAATTATGTTTGTTACTCCAGGCTGACAGCAGTCCTCGGGAGCCATGGCATTCACCGTCCTCTGGGGGCAGCGCCTGTGGGGGGAAGTAGGAGGTGAGTGGTAGTCTGGGACTGGGGTGTTGTCCAGAGGCTGTGGAGAGATGTGGTTAGGCTGAGGAAAAGAGGGCTCCGTGTTAGGCAGGTGAGGAGGGAGGGAAAAAGAAAAATCCTCATCTGAATCACAATATTTCAGGGGGGAGGAAGGGTTAGAAAGAGTGGCTGTGGTGAAGAGCAGATCATGTGCAAATGTAATTGTGTCTGGATCGATTCTGTTGCCGTAGCGTCTAAGAGCCCATTGTGTGGCTACTGTAAACGCCAACTTGTTGCCAGGGGTGTTAAGGAGATGTGTGATTATGTCTTTGTAATGTGCTAATAAAATGTGCATGTTTTGCCATAACCAAGTGAGTGTGTTTTCTTTGAGTGTGTCTGTTGTGTTTTGTGATGGAGAGGATGGTTTTATGAAGCTGGCCAGGGTTAGGGTTAGGGTTAGGGTTGTTTTGCGTAACATCCCTTTAGGAATTTCGCCCTCCTCAAAAGCCTGCTGTATGTTGTTGTGATGATGTGTGGCTTGTATAAGTTTTAAGTGATGTTTAGCTGCAAAACGGGTGGATGTGTCCAGTGCCTGTTTAATTGGTGTGTGTGTGTTCGTATGTGCAGTGTTGTTTGTGCCGTGTGTGCTGCTGTGTCTGCTTTCCGGTCCGCTCTGTGTGTGGGGAGAAAAAGAAAAAGAGAGAGAGGGAGGGGTCCTGTAAGTTGCAGCCGCGGGTCTGCCTGCTCCCCCCGACCCCGCTCGTGTCGGGGTCCGCTGCCCTCCGCCCTGTGTGCACCCGTGTGTGTGTGACCCACCTGCGTCCATCTCGCTGCATGCGGTTGTTGCGGTTTCTGCGTCATGTCGTTCCGTGTTTCCGGGTTCTCTGTGGAGTAGACTGGGTGGAAAAAGTCTTATTTCTTTTTAATCCAACAGAGGAGGAAGCCGACAGTTGAGGGAGAGGAGGATGAAGCGCTCAGGTAGGCAAGGTGTTCACACCGGGTGCTATTAAAACGTAACTTTTAATGATTTAAATTTAAAAAACCAACGAGGGTCCTGGTTCCGAATAATAAAGAGACTAATTAAAAAGTTTAAGGAGCGGCAGCGGCTCCGCTGACAGAGCAGGATCCCCTGACGTTTCGTGCCTCGCCGGCACTTCTTCAGAGGGGAAATGAAAGGGGGAAAGGGTTAGGGTTAGGGGGTTAGGGTTAGGGTTACCTGCTGGAGGGCCTGGTGCGGTGGAACGAGAATCGAGGCAGGGCGGCAGTTGAGGGAGGACAGAGGTCGGCGCTGCGTTGCTACAGTGCCCAGCTGCAGCACAGCTTCGACCAGCTGACCCAAGAGCTTCTTGGGCTCACGCTGGTCGACACTTACACCGTGCCCAGGGAGTACACAGGTAAGTCATAAATCTGTCTGAGGTAACAGTAACGTTTAACACCTGTCTTAGGTGTCTGTCATTTAACATCTCCTGACACTCCAGGGACTGATGAGGAGGAAGCGGGGGGGGCAGTGATGAAGGGTTCGAGGAGGAGGAGGAGGAGGAGGAGGAGGAAGAGGAGCCAGAGGAGATTCGTCTCCTCGAACACCACAGCGCTCTCCTTCAGTCCTCAAACCTCACCCCCCCCCCGCTTGGACCTAATGGAGGTGCAGCAGGCTGAGGAGGAGGACGTTATCGGGCCAGACGGTCGAGGCAGCTACCAGCATGTCGTGGCCCTGGCCCAGGCCCTCGTGGAACTGCGCCACCGCCGCTACGTCACTCCCAGGCAAGCCAGAGAGGTCACCGCTCTCTGGCTGAAATTGAGTGACTGGGACAAGGCGGCGGTCACATTCCCCCCCCCGTCACCAGGACCGGCTCGTCCAGGGCCGATTCAGGACCACCCAGCGGCACGCTCACACACCAGGGGTGGATAGTGTGAAGCGGTAAGCAGTCACAATAAATTTCCAAGCTTTGTTTGGTTCTTGTTCTGTGCTGTCAGTCACTAACTAACTCACTCTCTCTCTCTCTCTCTCTCTCTCTCTCTCTCTCTCTCTTCTCTCTCTGTGTGTCAATGTAGTGCGGTCCTGGGCAAGGGGGCGGGAGCGGCGCAGTCTCCCGATGTGTCGAGGCTTGTGGAGGCTGTCCTGCTGGACCTCAGCATCCTCCACTGCAGTGAGGGGAGGACGATTGCCGGGGTCCGCATTCATCGCTGGAGTGCCGTCATGAGGGACTATCAAACAATTCGAGAGAATGTTTATAGTTGTGCAGCCCTCATGCAGGCACCCGCATCCAGCTGTATGAGGTCAATCAGCGGACCCTGACGCAATGTTAAGACCTGATCCTTTCTCTCACATCTGATCTGAAGTGGCATTGTGTGTGTGTGTGTGTGTGTGTGTGTGAGAGTGTGTGTGTGTGTGTGTGTGTGTGTGTGTGTGTGTGTGTGTGTGTGTGTGTGATGTCATGATTACTAATGTGCATTTGTTACATTCTGTTTTTTAAGGCACACCAAGAGGAGCAAGGCGATGATGAGGGACACCATCGCCATTGCAGTCCCGGGGCCCAGCGCTTCCCAGACTGCAGCGGAGCCCCTGCCTGCCCCACGGACTGTGCTGCAGCAGCCTGAGCAGCCAGACCAGCCCCTCCAGCACCGCCTGCCTGCGGACGCTTCTGGTCTGGCTGCCACCATCAGAGGGCCGCTGGCCCCGGAGCTATACGACCTCATCGTCGCCAGCTCCTCAACTGCCACCACCTCCTCCTCCTCCTCAGCCACCCCACAAGCCTCCACCAGTGTCAGCGCGGACGCCGTCCGTCCACCAGTGCCAGCGCAGACGCCGTCCCGTCCGCCAGCGCAGAGGCAGGTGTCACCCCCTCCACAGCCACAGCTGCCACTGCTCCACCAGTGCCTAGAAACACTGCCTGGAGGCGCAAGCTCCAGGAGGAGAAAGAGCGTCGTGCCCGGGAGCTGGGAGAATATATGAAACCAGCAAAGAAGGTCTCCCACTTCAACTGCAGGCACTGTGGCCAACCAAAGACGCGGGCGTTTGGCCACAGCCGCTACAAGACGGAGACCTTCTGCTCCCGGGCCGACGGGAAAGGGAGAACTGTGGAGCAGTGGCTGGCAGAGGTGAAGGGGCGTGATGGTGCAGCCCCCCCCTCCCTGAGCGAACACTTTGTGTGTGTGTGTGTGTGTGAGTGTGTGATGGGGCAGCTCCCCCTCCCTGAGCGAACACTTTGTGTGTGTGTGTGTGTGTGTGTGAGTGTGTGTGATGGGGCAGCTCCCCCTCCCTGAGCGAACACTTTGTGTGTGTGTGTGTGAGGTGTGTGGTGGGGGGGCCCCCCCTCCCTGAGCGAACACTTTGTGTGTGTGTGTGTGAGTGTGTGTGATGGGGCAGCTCCCCCTCCCTGAGCGAACACTTTGTTTGTGTGTGTGTGTGTTTGGGAGGGAGGGATTTGTAAATATTGTGTATATAGTGTATTTAGTTAGTCAGTTGTGTTTGTTAAATTAATATTATGTATATAGTTGTCATATATAAGTTATACCTTTTTATTTGTCCCACAATGGGCAAATTCCAATATCTATATAGTTGTATATAGTTGTCTTAATTGTTTTAGTTTAAATAAACTTTTCTTTTTTTAAACCAATGCTTTCTCCTGCTTCTTTCTGCCTTTAAGAAATTAAATAAATATAGGGAAGACTAGGTATCTAGAATAGGTGCCTGATATCAGTAAATCCCCACAAGTTACAGTCACAATACATCATTCCCTCTCCTCACTTGAAACTAGGGTCAAGGGGTCAACCAGGTCAGGTTCAAAGGCTTACTTAGAGACTAGGTGAGAATTGGCCTTTTACAAGTGGACATTGTAAAACAACAGGGGGTGCCGAGGGGCCTTCACTTCTCACCTCCTGGCTTCCTGATTAAAACAACAGGGGGGCTCTTATCTCCTGCGAGAACTTGGGGGTTTGACCGGACTGAGAGAGGGCCGAACTGGTAGGTGTGTCTCCCCCAAGAGGGGTTTCAAAAAAAAGGCAAAAAACAGACAGTCAATTCATTCAAGCATTTTATTTGGACAGAATGGAAGGCAGAAAAGCAAAGCGAAAAACCAGACATGTCACTTCATTAGGTTTGTTACAAATACACTTTTTAAAACTACATATGTGTTTCTATGTACCTTGACTAACAGAGTTCTGTATTGTATTTTATATTTTAGGGGACTACGACTGCACATCCTCCTCATCCTCCTCCTCCTCAGCCTCCTCATCCTCCTCGTCATCCTCCTCCTCCTCCAGCTCCTCTCCTCGACAGCTTCAGGCAGCAGAGCCAGTGGCGGGGACCAGCAAGCCCACCCGTTGCACTGTCTACAGGCGCAAAATTAAAGCGGCAAAGGACAAAAAAGTCCTCCAAAGTACCAGGGGAAAGCCACAGCACCAGCCTGGGGACCCCTGCTACATCTGTGACCAAGCACGCACGGTGGATGGTGGCCACGCGTACTTCAAGGGCCAATACTTTTGTGCTGTGAAAGAGGGCCCTGGAGGACGCACAGTGCAAGAGTGGACCAGGGAACAGCTTGGCCCTGGTGAGCTGCAGAAGCTCCCCAGAACAACAGCCTGGAACCTCAAATGAAGGTATGAGAAACCAGAGAAACCGGGGGGAAAGTGAGGAAGCCCCACAAACTGAGGATCTGCCAGCTCTGTGGCCAGCCACAGCAGAAAGACTTTGGCCACAGCCAATATGGGGGAGAGCACTTCTGTGCTCTTTATGAAGGGAAGACTGTGGAGCTGTGGCTGGCTGAGAAGAGGTCAAAAAAACATTAAAATTATCCAACTGTACTGTATCATCCAAGCACCTTATATGTTTCATCTGTTCATTGCACCTTATATTTTTTATTTTTACTTTGGACTGCATTATACTGGTTATTTATACATTTTTTATATTGCATTCTATATTGCTTTTTTTGATTGTGTGTGTGTGTGTGTGTGTGTTTGTTGTTACTGTGTGTAATGCTGCTTCTACACTGCAATTTCCCTGCTTATGTTATACATTTTTAACCTTTCTAATAAACATTTAATTGATTAAATCCTTGTCTTCTCTATTTAAATATTTTTTAACTTAACTTTTTAAACCTGGAGCCATTCATGAGGCCAAAACCATTCAAATATTAATGTACATTTAACCAAACAAACCTGGAGCCATTCATGAGGCCAAAACCATTCAAATATTAATGTACATTTAACCAAACAAACCTGGAGCCATTCATGAGGCCAAAACCATTCAAATATTAATGTACATTTAACCAAACAGGTCTCGTCGCTTTAAATGCGTGCGGGGCCTTTAATTCTCCGTGTCGCCGCCGTATGATAAGTAGCCATGTGCTCGGGATGACGTAGGACAACAGCTTTTGACTGACACATGTCGAGAGAAGGGGGGGAAAGGGGGGATCGTTCCAATTCTTTGGCGTTATAATCGGGAGAAATAGAAGGAGAGGCTCTTTGGGGCTGCTTTTTATCACACGAGCCCGGGGAAATGCGGCCGACCGGGGGCCGGGGGGCCGGCTGCGCGCGCCGCCCTCGGCGCTCCGCACGGCTCCCTTGCTTCTTCGCGCAATATGACCAGCAATGGTCTCTGTATGCCAGCCAATGAGCAGCAGCCAGTGCTGTCGAGCGTTAGTCGAGCGTTGTCAGCTCTGGGCCAATGAGCAGCCAGTGCTGTCGAGCGCTAGTCGAGCGTTGTCAGCTCTGGGCCAATCAGCAGCTCGGATTGTCGAGCGTTAGTCGAGCGTTAGACGTTAACGCCCACCTCTTAACCTCACCGGCTGCCGTATGCGACGGACAGAAATCCCCGTGTGTATTTGAGAGAGCAGTGAGATCTGAGAGAGTGAGTAAAACCAAAATAAATAGAATATTAATGTACTGATATGATGTACTGAATGGAGTTAATGTTTTATTACGTTCTGCCGGCACTCTCTGGTTAGCTTATGCTAATATTGAACGTGGACGTCAGGCGTCCTGTTTACACATTTAAACCATATTTATACTTCGAATTTCGACTCCAAACTGTAGTAACTACATCTACAGGGTCTAAGGAAGATAATCAGGTAGTCTGTTTATAGATTAAATACATTGTGAGAGATCGCCAGCCCTCAGAAAAGTAGTAACTAAAATGACCCCATTCACCTCCTTGTTTTTAGTTAGCAAAATCGCGGCTGGTCTGTTTACACATTTAAACCATATTTACACTTCAAATTTTGACTCCACATCGTTGTACCAGCATCCCAAGGGTCTTAAGAAGTGAGCCAAGTTGTCTCATCACGTTTTTAAAGCGTTTCCAGAGATCGTCAGCTCATCACAGCAGTGGCTAAATGCTCATTCATTTCCAACGCTTAGCATGCTAATAGCGATTTATATGCTAACGCATCTAAAGCACAGTTAAACTTTAAATATCAACTCCACACAATAGCAGTACAACATCCTAGGTCTCAACAAGTAAACACAGTATGGGAATACTATTTTAAACACATTTCACCGATCGGTAATGACATCGGCGGCAGTGCTAACTTACGCTAACGTTACATTGGCTCGCTGTTTCACTGCTAACTGATTACTGTATAATATATAAGCTGCCTTTTCGCTGTAGCACATAATCTGTTTAAAGATTAAATACATTTTGAGAGATCGCCATTATGTAATGTAATGTAACGTAGCTGTAGCTAGGATGCTACAGTATAATTACAACATGTGACGATCTCTGAAAACAAAATTAAAGTATGAAAAGACTATACAGTTAATGTCCTTAGAGCCTTAAGGTTATAATATCACCAGGTGAAATCAAAAGATAAAGTTTAAGTGTATGTTTTATACATTAACAATAAGCCTGTTTGTTTAATGGCTGCCAATGCATAGGGGGCTAACCCTGGGCTCATTATTTACCTGTTGTGTCACGTGATGTTAGTTTGTTAACGGTAATGTTTCAATAGTGAATGTGAAGTACCAGTATATCATTAATCTTATGTGTGATATTCCTGGTAATATAGCAGTTAATATGTAGTTTAACCTGTAATGCTCCTTTAATGCTGTGCTGTGTCATTTCTTGTCATTGTAGAAATGGTTTTTGCAAAACTGCAATTCACAGCCTCGCAGCAGCTTCTCCTGCGGGCCTCTGGTGAGGCGGTGGCCTACATCGCCGCCAAGGGGCCACGCGGGGCCGCCGCTGCTGCGAGGGCCAAGAAGCCGGAGGAGGTGGAGAAGGAGGCACAAGCCCACGTCGTCTCCACGGGCGGTGACCCTGGGAACCACATGCTGGTGCTGAGCTGCCACAGCATCCAGTTTGGGAAGTACCAGGGTCAAACGTTCCGTTGGCTCCTGGAGAACGACGTGGGCTACACGGTACAGTTGGTCGCCAGCCGGGAGCGGGAGAAGAGTGCCTCCGACAGCCCCCTTATGGCCAACAAGGACGCTCTCGCCCAGTACTCGTGCACCCACCCGGAGTTCGCTGAACACATAAGATTCCACCGGGCGCACGAGGAGGCCCGGGCTCGTGCCAGTCAGCCCGGGTGTGAGGGCGAGGCCCTTGTTGGCTTTGGGAAGTTTAAAGAGGACACCCTGAAGGACCTGTACGAGTCCTCTGATAAGGACCGCCAAGGGTGAGTGATTGGTGCTACACACAATGGATTGTGAATTGCTGTATGTCATTATTGTTCACTAATGTGATGCCGTCCATGTTGTAGATTTGTCAAGTGGCTTCGAGGGAGGACACTGCACCCTGGGACTGCAATGGACGCCGCCAGGAAGTACATCCTGGGCCGAGACGCGAAGCGGTCGGCAGAGGCGGCAGCTGCGGCTGCTACCCCCCTCCACCCACCAGCAGCCGCAGCATCAGCAGCAGCGCCCCCACCACCACCAGCAGTGGCCCCAGCAAGGCCGCTGCTTCCACCGCGCTGTAGCCACACAAGCCGATCGCCTCCAAGATCGCCGCCGGCGTCCCATGGGCCCAGGTGAGCTGCAGGCCAAGGTCAGGAAGCTGATGACCACACCTGCACAGCCTGCAGTTCGAGGTAGATCTCTTTCTTTCTCTTTAACACAACAGAGTACAGTTCACTGTACATGATTTACTAACCATTGCCCAACCCCCCCATAGCGGTGTCTACATCCTTCAGAGACCAGCGCCCCTCGGTTCCGCCGCCGCCCCACGCCACAGAGGTGACGGACGAGGAACTGGTCCAGATGGCCACTGACATAGAAACAGGTAACTGGCACCAAACTGGACGTGTCACATTTGCCATCAATATATATTCTTCTGTCAGTGTGTTTGTATTAACTGTAATTGTTTCATTTACTGGTCGCTACAGCTGATGCTTGAAGGACAAAGGTAGGTTTGGCAGGTAATATAGCCATCTTCGTAGGTGGTAGTGCCATCCTCACTCATGTGGCGGTAATGTAGATTTGATTAAACGCCTTCACATGTCTACTTCCCTTGGCTCTGCTGCATCTTGTAGCACTAAACCTTCTGCCCTAATCACTGGCATACTGCATGTCATCAACACTCAGACTCACTTAGTCTTGTCCCATGACTATCATTGTGCTGAATCTATTTTGTTGTGTGTGACTGTGTCTGAAGCTGACGTACAGGTCCTTCAGACTCTCCCGCTCCCGCTGGTGGTGACGCCTCCATCTCCACCTCCTCCGGCACCGTCGGAGGAGGTGGAGATGGAAGAGGAAGGAGAGGAATGTGGAGCAGCCCGCAGCTCCCACTCCTGTTTCGGCTGAGGTACAAACACACACACACACACACACACACACACACACCCACCTGTACTCATGGACGCACAACTCAGTGGAGTCGACTGTCAAACTGCATGTAGCACCGACTCAGCCTCCTTACAGTGTGTTTGTTTGTTTGTGTTGTTTTTTTCCTCACAGGCCCGGTTGCCTGAGAGCTGGCGGACAGCTCTCACCGTGGAAGAGCAGGAGTGGATCGGCCGGGAGCCGTTCCAGCCAGACAGCAAGGGGAGGACTAAACTCACCACGGACCTCAAGCTGTGGTGGGATCCCCCCTCAGCCCCGGCCGAGTTATACTCAGCCACCCGCCTCACCAGCTGCCTTCTTCGCATGTCGGCTGTTCCTCTGGACGCCCCCTGCGTCTGAGGTAGGCACGCCACCTCTGCATCTCACATCACCACACTGCGCTCTTTTCCTCCCATTCATCTGACTGATTGTTTTCTGTCTCTGCTTGTGTGTCTGCAGGACTACAGAGGACCAGATGACCAGCCGGGGTACCTGGCCGTGGTCCAGTTGGCCACGGCCTTGGTGGGGTTGCGTTTCGAACCGGCCTTGTCCGAGGGGAGGGTAGATGAGCTAATCAGGCTCTACGAGGCCCTGTCAAAATTCGACAGGGACCGAGTAGTTTACCCTCCCCGCTACAGGGACAGGCCAGCTCGGGGGCGCTTCAAGGCAGCGAAGCCTAGCCGCACCAGTATACCTGGTGTGGAGAACATGAGACGGTAAGGCTACACTTCCATCACACGTTTCCCTGACGTACACACGAGCTATTGTAATGTTCACAGCATGCTCATATCCATCATTGTTTTTGTCCGTTGTCCGCAGCTGCCTGGTCGGACAGACCTCTGGACCTGCCAGCAGTCCCAGTGCAAGCCGGCTGGTAGAGGCAGTGTGCATCCAGCTCTGCCGCGTGTGCCCCTCAGCCAGCCCCACACGTCCTCCCTTTGCCGCTGGCCGCCGCACGTCACGCCGGCCCTCAGCTGCCTGCACTGCAGCTGCTGCCAGGACAGCAAGGACAACAAGCAGTGCAGGCAGCACCTCCTGCTCCTCCTCCTCAGCCTCTCTCTACGTACAAAACTGAATGGCTGAGGAGGAAGAAGGCCGAGCAGAGGGCAGCGGCACCGCCAGGAACAGGTGTCTCTGCCCGGGCCGGCGTGCCACAAGTACAGAAGTGCAGGAAGTGCGGCCAGCCAAAGCGGAGGGAGACCGGACACACCCGTTACGGCAGTGGACATTTTTGCTCTGCTGCGGCGGGTAAGAGTGTGGAGGACTGGCTGAGGGAGATGAAGGAGAGGGACCAGGGTCGAGACCTGGACTGATTTCGCACTCTTGCTGGGGCAGGTGTATATAGTTGTTTGCAGTGTTGTGTGTGTGTGTTTTTTTTTAAAAGACATTGACTTTCCCCTCCACAAGGACCGGGACTTTGCCGCAGTGTGGAGGCTTTCTACCAACACCGGTCCACCCACCCTGCCACAACTCTTCTACAGCACAGTGACACTCTGCTTGGAAAAAAATGTGTGTCCCATTCACACCTGTATAACACGCTGTCATGCCTCTGTGCTGTTCTGATTCTATGCACTGACAAGTCTTATAGGCCTGCTGTGTGTCTGCTGCCTGTCATATGGTTTAAGGGGGGGGAATCATTGTGTGTCCCATTCACACCTGTATAACACGCTGTCATGCCTCTGTGCTGTTCTGATTCTATGCACTGACAAGTTTTTTTATTTTTTATATTTTGGACATGTGGGTATGTTCATTAATGTGATCACTGTTACATCAGTTACATCCAGTAGCTGCGACGCAAGATATCGGACTGCCATTTGTGCTGGTTCATCTGCTGTTGCCACTGGCTCTGTTGCTGCCAAAAAAATAAAAAGCCTTGTATGTACAGGTACTTCACACTGTAATGCCCCTGTGTTATGTATCCATGCATATCTGTGCTGAGCTCTTATACTATGTGTCTGCCTGCTGTGATTGCCTTGTGCCACTGCTCTGTTCTGCATCACCATTTATTATTATTATTATTATTATTATTATTATTATTATTGGATTGTAGTTTAAATAATCTATTTTGCTCTGTACTTCTGCTGTGTTTGATGTTGTTGTTGTGAAGATGCAGAACACAACAACAATATATTTAATTGATATTTATTTCACTGAAGAAAAAGTGGAAACAAATCATACACAGCATGTAACTTTAATTTATACATAAATAATTTATTTACCCTTTTTTACTGAGAATTGTATTTTATTTGTAAAGCCCTTTCCACACTGATATGCTGCACTGTCCTGTATCCTGGACATCTGACTTCATATTTCAAATAAATTGTCATCATTTTATACTGGTATCATTGTTCTCTTGTCCTATATCAAATTTAAAGCAATAAACACTGATGATACATATTCTCAATAAACACTGATGATACATATTCTCAATAAAATGAAGACACAGGAGATAAACCGTACTGTAAATGAAAAATCCATTTATTATTGCATTGCCTGGCCTTGGAAATATGCAAATTCATTATCATTTATAGACTCTATACAACGGTTCCAAGCATGTTTTAATCATTTTTTTATATTTAGAGAAGACATTTCGACGCTATGCACGCGTTTCGCAGTTTGCCTCCGTCGGGATTCGAACCGGCGAGCGGGAGTGCCGTTCCGCACGTCGACCGCGCGTCTTTTGCGCTCTAGTGCGCATGCGCGGGTGCCGACCAAAACAGAGAAGAACGCTGGGGGAGCGCCTCTGCTCTGGGACAGCCTTCGTCTCTGTACCTGTGTTCCACATAAATGTCCCCACCTACCGATTTCAGAGGCTATCATTGGCTCATGCTCAAATGGAACAGGCCAATGGGTGAAGGCCAGGTCAACCCCATTGGTCTGTTCCATTTGGGTGCTGTGCTGTGATTCGACAGCTCGCCGCATGTCCCGCCCACCCCCAAAGCCACAGCCACGGTCAGTGTCATTCATTCATTCGGACTGAGCGGCGTTTGAGTGAGCGGACGGACGGACATTCACACAATATTATAAGGTTAGACAAACTTTATTGTTTGTAAAATTATGTGCTACATTGAAAAGGCAGCTTATATATTATACAGTAATCAGTTAGCAGTGAAACAGCGAGCCAATGTAACGTTAGCGTAAGTTAGGACTGCCGCCGATGGCATTACCGATCGGTGAAATGTGTTTAAAATAATATTCCCATACTGGGTTTACTTGTTGAGACCTAGGATATTGTACTGCTATTGTGTGGAGTTGATATTTAAAGTTTAACTGTGCTTTAGATGCGTTAGCATATAAATCGCTATTAGCATGCTAAGCGTTGGAAATGAATGAGCATTTAGCCACTGCTGTGATGAGCTGACGATCTCTGGAAACGCTTTAAAAACGTGATGAGACAACTTGGCTCACTTCTTAAGACCCTTGGTATGCTGGTACAACGAGGTGGAGTCAAAATTTGAAGTGTAAATATGGTTTAAATGTGTAAACAGACCAGCCGTGATTTTGCTAGCTAAAAACAAGGAGGTGAATGAGGTCATTTTAGTTACTACTTTTCTGAGGGCTGGCGATCTCTCACAATGTATTTAATCTTTAAACAGACTACCTGATTATCTTCCTTAGACCCTGTAGATGTAGTTACTACAGTTTGAAGTCAAAATTCAAAGTGTAAATATGGTTTAAATGTGTAAACAGGACGCCTGATGTTGAATGTATGTTAATGAATGGGCACAGTATCATTGAGTACAGTAATAGACTGTCAGTAGGATGTAAACAGTGCATGTGTAGCAGATTACTGACTTAAATCTTATTTCTTGTCTTTCTAGAAAATGCAGCCTATTTTCCGCTTTGAGGCAAACCTTGACCTGACCCTGCGGGCCTCTCAGGAGGCGCTGGCCTTGAGCCGCCGCCAGAGGGGGGCCTCTGCCTCTGCCACTGCCCTGGTGGTGGTTAAGACCCCTGAGCTGGTGCGCTCTGAGGCAAGAGACAGGGTGGTGCAGAAGGGAGGTAACCCCACCGATCACCATCAGGCTGTTCCCGCCGATGGTGGCAGCCATCGACAGGCGTAGGATGCTCGAGGGCAGTCCCCAGACCATGAGGGGCGTGGACGACACGCTGGTGGGGTTCGGTGTTCATAGTGACCTGACCTACAAGACCCTGTACGAGTCGACGGACCGTGAGCGGGCAAGGTAAGTTGTTTGTTTGTTTGTGTGTGTGTGTGTGTGTGTGTGTGTGTGTCTGTGTGTGTATCTGTGTGTGTCTGTGTGTGTATCTGTATCTGTGTCTGTGTGTGTATGTCTGTGTGTGTGCGTGACTTTTTTACCCATTGCATTTCTGTTCTCTTTTTTAGCTATGTACAGTTTGTGAGGCAGGCGGCACCCACAGCCAAAGCGTCCAGGTTGGTGGACTTAAAAAAATATGTGCAGGCCCGGGATGCAGAGAAGGCAGCCCTGGCAGCACAACCACCACAACCACCCCTGGACGCTGTTGGTCCCCATGATGGACCCTCGGATGCTGACCTGCTCGCTGCCGCCATGGAGGTCGACCCGTGCAGGGATGCCCCATCAGCCGTGCCCCCCTTCTCTCTCTCCCAGCCACCGGAACGTCCCCTTCAGGACAACACCTGTGGGGAGAGGTCAGGCCCCGGCGCACAGGTATGCTCAGTGATGACATATTGTGTTGTAGTGTGTGTGTGTCTGTGTTCAGTACACTAACGGTCTGACACTGCTGTGTGTTTCAGCTGCTACCACGTGGCTGGAGGCTGACGCTCCCCGAAGAGCAGCACGACTGGGTGGGCCGGGCACTGTTCAGGAGGGCACCCAACGGGCAGGGTGTCCTCACATCTGAACTCCGCCTGTGGTGGCACCCACCAGGTGCCCGGCCCCTCTACACCCAGCCACCCGCCACAGCCCACCCCTTTTTCCAGAGTCCCTTTTTCCTGTGGGTGCCCTACAGGATGTGGGCGTACCACCTCCGCTGCCCCATCGTCGCCTGTGGGGGCAAGCTTGCGGGGAGCTGGCCTCTACAAGACGGTGAGGAGGGTCTTGGACAGGAGCTGCTGGTACTTCATGGGCACGGAGTACCTGGAATGCAGCTCCTGTCACAAGAAGATGCCGGGATGGTCGCAGGACATCTTGGGACAGCTGGACATGGCCCATCGTGAGCAGTTTCCAGCAGTTCTCACGTACAAGTAAGTAATGTAAACAGTAACAGCAACAGTAATGTATTTCTGTGGTTTTCTCCAGTAACCTCTGATCACCTCTTTCCCCTCCCAGGTTGTCCTGTGACAGAGCTGTGATCGGGCTCATGAAGGAGCGCACTTTGGGCAACAGTGCGTCTCGCCTCCGTGCCTCTCTGGTGGAGCAGCACACCAGAGAGTGGATGGCGCGGTCGATGCTGTACCTTTCCGTGCTCCGCAAGCTTCGGGTACCGGGCGCTGCGCCGCTGGCGGCGTCGTCGCTCCCAACCATGCACCCGGTGCCCACAGTGCTCTGGCTCATCAACGTCTACGTCAGGGACGCCTTGACGAGGCTCGACGAGACGAGAGCCAGAGTCACTTCCATCTTTGGTGATCTTTTGAAGATGGACTCCACCAAGAAGGTAGGTTTTGTTATCCACCACAGCGTGCCGTGTACCCAGTGTAATGTTTGTTTTGTCATGTGTCTGAATGTTGTTGTGTTGCTGTGTCACACAGATCACCAAAAAGCTTGCGGGCGGTGCTGCCGGGACGGCCGCCTGGGTCACCAACGTCGGCAATGAGTACGGGCAGGTGCTCATGTCCGTCCTCACTGCAGCTGAGGGGGGCGGACTTGTCGACATGGCATGGTACCGCGAAGCCGGGAAGGCCCCTCCAAGGGTCCTGTACGTGGACCGGGACTGCTGTGCCACCGTGGGACAGTGTCAAACGTCCAAGCTGTTCCACGAGTGGCACGAGCTGGTCGTCAGGCTCGACGTGTGGCACCTCATGCGGCGTTTCGCCAGAGGGGTGACCACCGACAGCCACCAGCTCTACGGCCTCTTCATGGCGAGGCTCTCCTTCGCCATTTTTGAGTGGGACGCCGAAGACGTGTCCCGCCTGAGAGGAGCCAAGCAGTCCGAGGAGGGGAGGGACGCCCAGGAGGTCAAGCTGTCCGCCAAGGAGCTCGCCCGTCACTGCCGGCGCCGCACCAGGGGTGCAGTGGAGACGGAGCGGCTGGTCCAAGAGGTGCTGGACACCTTCTGGCACGTGACGGACAGCATGGGCGTCCCTTTGATCGACCGCGCCCGAATGGAGGAGATCTGGAGCACGCAGCGCCGACACCTCGACTGCATCCAGGACCCTGCGGGAGTGGACCTCTACACCAAGACGGGAGAGCTCACCAAAGGCGGGGTGAGGCTCCCCGTCTACCGGTGCGGCCGAGGCTCCACTTCCCTGGAATCGTTCCACCTGCACCTGTGCCGCTTCATCCCAGGTAAGTACATGTGTGGTTTACAACACAGACTCAATTATGTATTTGTGTGTTTATTTGTCCTCACACTAACTGTGTTGCTTTGTTTCTGCTTAGGACAATCTGCAAGTGATGTACACTTCCAGGTGTACCTGCTGGAGGGCCTGGTGCGGTGGAACGAGAATCGAGGGAAGCCAGAGGTCGGCGCTGCGTTGCTACAGTGCCCAGCTGCAGCACAGCTTCGACCAGCTGACCCAAGAGCTTCTTGGGCTCACGCTGGTCGACACGTACACCATGCCCAGGGAGTACACAGGTAAGTCATAAATCTGTCTGAGGTAACGGTAACGTTTAACACCTGTCTTAGGTGTCTGTCATTTAACATCTGTGTCTCTGTGTGCCCACAGGGGAACTCATTGGGGTGGAGTACCTGTTCTCCCAGACGGGCGCTGTGCTGCAGAAGGACCTGGATGATCCTGACGCTCCAGGAGGGACTGATGAGGACGAAGCCGGGGGGGGCAGTGATGAAGAGTTCGAGGAGGAGGAACCAGAGGAGATTCGTCTCCTCGAACACCACAGCGCTCTCCTTCAGTCCTCAAACCTCACCCGCGTGGACCAAATGGAGGTGCAGCAGGCTGAGGAGGAGGAGGAGGAGGAGGAGGAGGAGGAGGAGGAGGAGGATGTTATCGGGCCAGGTGGAGGCAGCTACCAGCACGTCGTGGCCCTGGCCCAGGCCCTCGTGGAACTGCGCCACCGCCGCTACGTCACTCCCAGGCAAGCCAGAGAGATCACCGCTCTCTGGCTGAAGTTGAGTGATTGGGACAAGGCAGCGGTCAAATTCCCCCCCCCCGTCACCAGGGCCGGCTTGTCCAAGGCCGATTCCGGACCACCCAGCGGCACGCTCACATGCCAGGGGTGTGGATAGTGTGAAGCGGTAAGCAGTCACAATAAATTTCCAAGCTTTTTTGGTTCTTGTCCTGTCCTGTCAGTCACTAATTAACTCACTGACTCACTCTCTCTCTCTCTCTCTCTCTCTCTCCTCTCTCTCTCTCTGTCTATGTAGTGCGGTCCTGGGCAAGGGGGGCGGGAGCGGCGCAGTCTCCCGATGTGTCGAGGCTTGTGGAGGCTGTCCTGCTGGACCTCAGCATCCTCCACTGCAGCGAGGGCAGGAAGATTGCCGGGGTCTGGATTCCTCGCTGGGGTGCCGTCATGAGGGACTATCTAACAATTCGCGAGAATGTTTATAGTTGTGCAGCCCTCATGACGAGCACCCGCATCCAGCTATATGATGTCAATCGGCGGACCCTGACGCAATGGTAAGACCTGATCCTTTCTCTCACATCTGATTTGAAGTGGCACTGTGTGAGTGTGTGTGTGTGATGTCATGATTACTAATGTGCATTTGTTACATTCTGTTTTTTAAGGCACAACCAGAGGAGCAAGGCCATGATGAGGGACACCATCGCCATTGCAGTCCTGGGGCCCAGCACTCCCCAGACTGCAGCGGAGCCCCTGCCTGCCCCACCGACTGTGCTGCAGCAGCCTGAGCAGCCAGACCAGCCCCTCCAGCACCGCCTGCCCACGGACGCTTCTGGTCCTGGACCTCATCGTCGCCAGCTCCTCCACTGCCTCCTCCTCCTCCTCATCAGCCACCCCACAAGCCTCCAGCGCGGACGCCGTCCTGTCCACCAGCGTCAGCGCGGAGGCCGGTGACATCCCCTCCACAGCCACAGCTGCCACTGCTCCACCAGTGCCAAGGAACACCGCCTGGAGGCGCAAGCTCCAGGAGGAGAAAGAGCGTTGTGCCGGGAGCTGGGAGAACACTTAAAACCAGCAAAGAAGGTCTCCCACTTTAACTGCAGGCGCAGTGGCCAACCGAAGACGCGGGCGTTTGGCCACAGCCGCTACAAGAAGGAGACCTTCTGCTCCCGGGCCGAGGGGAAAGGGAGAACTGTGGAGCAGTGGCTGGCAGAGGTGAAGGGGCGTGATGGAGCAGCCCCCCTGCCTGAGCGAACACTTCACTTTGTGTGTGTGTGTGTGTGTGTGAGTGAGTGATGAGGCGGCTCCCCCTCTCTGAACGAACGCTTTGTGTGTGTGTGTGTGTGTGTGTGTGTGTGTGTGTGTGTGTGTGTGTGTGTGTGTGTGTGTGTGTTTGGGAGGGAGGGATTTGTAAATATTGTGTATATAGTGTATTTAGTTTGTCAATTATGTTTGCTAAATAAATATTGTGTATATAGTTGTCTTATATAAGATATTCCTTTATTTGTCCCACAATGGGGAAATTCCTATATATATCTATATAGTTGTATATTGCTGTCTTAATTGTTTTTGTTTTAAATAAACTTTTCTTTTTTAAACCAATGCTTTCTCCTGCTTCTTTCGGTCTTTAAGAAATTAAATAAATATAGGGAAGACTAGGTATCTAGACTAGGTGCCTGATATCACTAAATTCCCACAGGTAACAGTCACACAATACATCATTCCCTCTCCTCACTTAAAACTAGGGTCAAGGGGTCAACCCAGGGTCAGGTTCAAAGGTTTACCTAGAGACTAGGTGAGAATGGGCCTCAAATGGACACTGTAAAACAACAGGGGGTGCTGAGGGTTTAGTTGGACAGAATGGAAGGCAGAAAAGCAACGCGGAAAACCAAACACGTCACTTCATTAGGTTTGTTAGAAATATACTTTGTTAAACTGCATCTGTGTTTCTATGTACCTTGACTAACAGAGTTCTGTATTGTATTTGTATTTAAGTGGACTACGACTGCACATCCTCCTCCTTCTCCTCCTCCAGCTCCTCTCCTTGACGGCTTCAGGCAGCAGAGCCAGTGGCGGGGACCAGCAAGCCCACCCGTTGCACTGTGTACAGGCGCAAAATTAAAGCAGCAAAAGACAAAAAAGTCCTCCAAAGTACCAGGGGAAAGCCACAGCACAAACCTGGTGACCCCTGCAACATCCGTGGCCAAGCATGCACGGTGGATGGTGGCCACACTTACCTCAAGGGCCAATACTTTTGTGCTGTGGAAGAGGGCCCTGGAAGACGCACAGTGCAAGAGTAGATCAGGGAACAGCTTGGCCCTGGTGAGCTACAGAAGCTCCCCAGAACAACAGCCTGGAACCTCAAACAGAGGCATGAGAAACCAGAGAAACCAGGTGGGAAAGTGAGGAAGCCCCACAAACTGCGGATCTGCCAACTCTGTGGCCAGCCACAGCAGAAAGACTTTGGCCACAGCCAATATGGGGGAGAGCACTTCTGTGCTTTCTATGAAGGGAAGACTGTGGAGCTGTGGCTGGCTGAGAAGAGTTTAAAAAGACATTAAAAGTTTTTTTTTTTTAATATTTACTGTACTATTATCCAAGCACCTTATATGTTTCATCTGTTCACTGCACCTTATATTTTTTATTTTTAGTTTGCACTGCAATTATACTGGTTATTTATCCATTTTTTATATTGCATTCTATGTTGTTTTTTTTGATATGTCTGTGTGTTGTTACTGTGTGTAATGCTGCTGCTACATTGCACTTTCCCAGCTTATCTATTATACATTTTGACCATTCCTAATAAATATTGAATTGATCAAAACCTTGTCATGTCTATTTAAATACTTTTTAACTTGACTTTTTAAACCTGGAGCCATTCAGGAGGCCAAAACGATACAAATATTAATGCACATTTAACAAAACAGGTCTCCTTGCTTTAAATGCGTGCAGGTGCCTTTAATTCGCCATATGATAAGTAACCATGTGCTCGGGATGACGTCGAACAACAGCTGAGAAAAGAAGCTTTTTCATTTAAGCTGCCATTCTCTTCCAGAAGCACCTATCTGCCAGTTTCCACCTCAGGAAGCTTCACAGCGGCGACTTGTACATTATAGAGTGGTTTGGTGTGGCTCTCTCACTTAGTTTGGGTGTAATGGACAAAAATATTAAAAGTGACTTTTTAGCGTATCCCATGTAATTCTGGCTTTTTCCTTTTTCACATGCAATTCTGTGGGACTTTGGTGTTTTTCCACATGAGTGTGCCAGGCTGAAAAAACAAGCTTTTTCACACAAGCTGCCATTCTCTTCCAGAAGCACCTATCTGCCAGTTTCCACCTAAGGGAGCTTCACAGCGGTGACTTGTACATTATAGAGTGGTTTTCTGTGTTCCAAATGCAGTTATGCTTTTTCGACAAAAGAGGGCACACTTGACCACAGAATAATTCATTCTGGACTTGCAAAGCTTCACAGTGGCATAATTAAAGTGATGCATAAGTGGTTTGGTGTGGCTCTCTCACTTAGTTCAGCTGTAATGGACAAAACTATTAAAAGTGACTTTTTTGCGTTTCACATGTAATTCTGGCTTTTTCCTGTTTCACATGCAATTCTGTGGGACTTTGGTGTTTTTCCACCTAAGTGTGCCGAATGAGCTTCTCAGGCTGAGAAAACAAGCTTTTTCACACAAGCTGCCGTTCTCTTCCAGAAGCACCTATCTGCCAGTTTCCACCTCAGGAAGCTTCACAGCGTCGACTTGTACATTATAGAGTGGTTTGGTGTGGCTCTCTCACTTAGTTTGGCTGTAATGAACAAAACTATTAAAAGTGACTTTTTTGCGTTTACCATGTAATTCTTGCTTTTTCCTGTTTCACATGCAATTCTGTGGGACTTTGGTGTTTTTCCACATGAGTGTGCCAGGCTGAAAAAACAAGCTTTTTCACACAAGCTGCCATTCTCTTCCAGAAGCACCTATCTGCCAGTTTCCACCTAAGGAAGCTTCACAGCGGTGACTTGTACATTATAGAGTGGTTTTCTGTGTTCCAAATGCAGTTATGCTTTTTCAACAAAAGAGGGCACACTTGACCACAGAATAATTCATTCTGGACTTGCAAAGCTTCACAGTGGCATAATTAAAGTGATGCATAAGTGGTTTGGTGTGGCTCTCTCACTTAGTTTGGCTGTAATGAACAAAAATATTAAAATTGACTTTTTTGCTTTTCCCATGTAATTCTGGCTTTTTCCTTTTTCACATGCAATTCTGTGGGACTTTGGTGTTTTTCCAACTAAGTGTGCTGAATGAGCTTCTCAGGCTGAGAAAACAAGCTTTTTCACACAAGCTGCCATTCTCTTCTGGAAGCACCTATCTGCCAGAGAACACTTAAAACCAGCAAAGAAGGTCTCCCACTTTAACTGCAGGCGCAGTGGCCAACCGAAGACGCGGGCGTTTGGCCACAGCCGCTACAAGAAGGAGACCTTCTGCTCCCGGGCCGAGGGGAAAGGGAGAACTGTGGAGCAGTGGCTGGCAGAGGTGAAGGGGCGTGATGGAGCAGCCCCCCTGCCTGAGCGAACACTTCACTTTGTGTGTGTGTGTGTGTGTGTGAGTGAGTGATGAGGCGGCTCCCCCTCTCTGAACGAACGCTTTGTGTGTGTGTGTGTGTGTGTGTGTGTGTGTGTGTGTGTGTGTGTGTGTGTGTGTGTGTGTGTGTGTGTGTTTGGGAGGGAGGGATTTGTAAATATTGTGTATATAGTGTATTTAGTTTGTCAATTATGTTTGCTAAATAAATATTGTGTATATAGTTGTCTTATATAAGATATTCCTTTATTTGTCCCACAATGGGGAAATTCCTATATATATCTATATAGTTGTATATTGCTGTCTTAATTGTTTTTGTTTTAAATAAACTTTTCTTTTTTAAACCAATGCTTTCTCCTGCTTCTTTCGGTCTTTAAGAAATTAAATAAATATAGGGAAGACTAGGTATCTAGACTAGGTGCCTGATATCACTAAATTCCCACAGGTAACAGTCACACAATACATCATTCCCTCTCCTCACTTAAAACTAGGGTCAAGGGGTCAACCCAGGGTCAGGTTCAAAGGTTTACCTAGAGACTAGGTGAGAATGGGCCTCAAATGGACACTGTAAAACAACAGGGGGTGCTGAGGGTTTAGTTGGACAGAATGGAAGGCAGAAAAGCAACGCGGAAAACCAAACACGTCACTTCATTAGGTTTGTTAGAAATATACTTTGTTAAACTGCATCTGTGTTTCTATGTACCTTGACTAACAGAGTTCTGTATTGTATTTGTATTTAAGTGGACTACGACTGCACATCCTCCTCCTTCTCCTCCTCCAGCTCCTCTCCTTGACGGCTTCAGGCAGCAGAGCCAGTGGCGGGGACCAGCAAGCCCACCCGTTGCACTGTGTACAGGCGCAAAATTAAAGCAGCAAAAGACAAAAAAGTCCTCCAAAGTACCAGGGGAAAGCCACAGCACAAACCTGGTGACCCCTGCAACATCCGTGGCCAAGCATGCACGGTGGATGGTGGCCACACTTACCTCAAGGGCCAATACTTTTGTGCTGTGGAAGAGGGCCCTGGAAGACGCACAGTGCAAGAGTAGATCAGGGAACAGCTTGGCCCTGGTGAGCTACAGAAGCTCCCCAGAACAACAGCCTGGAACCTCAAACAGAGGCATGAGAAACCAGAGAAACCAGGTGGGAAAGTGAGGAAGCCCCACAAACTGCGGATCTGCCAACTCTGTGGCCAGCCACAGCAGAAAGACTTTGGCCACAGCCAATATGGGGGAGAGCACTTCTGTGCTTTCTATGAAGGGAAGACTGTGGAGCTGTGGCTGGCTGAGAAGAGTTTAAAAAGACATTAAAAGTTTTTTTTTTTTATATTTACTGTACTATTATCCAAGCACCTTATATGTTTCATCTGTTCACTGCACCTTATATTTTTTATTTTTAGTTTGCACTGCAATTATACTGGTTATTTATCCATTTTTTATATTGCATTCTATGTTGATTTTTTTGATATGTCTGTGTGTTGTTACTGTGTGTAATGCTGCTGCTACATTGCACTTTCCCAGCTTATCTATTATACATTTTGACCATTCCTAATAAATATTGAATTGATTAAAACCTTGTCATGTCTATTTAAATACTTTTTAACTTGACTTTTTAAACCTGGAGCCATTCAGGAGGCCAAAACGATACAAATATTAATGCACATTTAACAAAACAGGTCTCCTTGCTTTAAATGCGTGCAGGTGCCTTTAATTCGCCATATGATAAGTAACCATGTGCTCGGGATGACGTCGAACAACAGCTGAGAAAAGAAGCTTTTTCATTTAAGCTGCCATTCTCTTCCAGAAGCACCTATCTGCCAGTTTCCACCTCAGGAAGCTTCACAGCGGCGACTTGTACATTATAGAGTGGTTTGGTGTGGCTCTCTCACTTAGTTTGGGTGTAATGGACAAAAATATTAAAAGTGACTTTTTAGCGTATCCCATGTAATTCTGGCTTTTTCCTTTTTCACATGCAATTCTGTGGGACTTTGGTGTTTTTCCACATGAGTGTGCCAGGCTGAAAAAACAAGCTTTTTCACACAAGCTGCCATTCTCTTCCAGAAGCACCTATCTGCCAGTTTCCACCTAAGGGAGCTTCACAGCGGTGACTTGTACATTATAGAGTGGTTTTCTGTGTTCCAAATGCAGTTATGCTTTTTCGACAAAAGAGGGCACACTTGACCACAGAATAATTCATTCTGGACTTGCAAAGCTTCACAGTGGCATAATTAAAGTGATGCATAAGTGGTTTGGTGTGGCTCTCTCACTTAGTTTAGCTGTAATGGACAAAACTATTAAAAGTGACTTTTTTGCGTTTCACATGTAATTCTGGCTTTTTCCTGTTTCACATGCAATTCTGTGGGACTTTGGTGTTTTTCCACCTAAGTGTGCCGAATGAGCTTCTCAGGCTGAGAAAACAAGCTTTTTCACACAAGCTGCCGTTCTCTTCCAGAAGCACCTATCTGCCAGTTTCCACCTCAGGAAGCTTCACAGCGTCGACTTGTACATTATAGAGTGGTTTGGTGTGGCTCTCTCACTTAGTTTGGCTGTAATGAACAAAACTATTAAAAGTGACTTTTTTGCGTTTACCATGTAATTCTTGCTTTTTCCTGTTTCACATGCAATTCTGTGGGACTTTGGTGTTTTTCCACATGAGTGTGCCAGGCTGAAAAAACAAGCTTTTTCACACAAGCTGCCATTCTCTTCCAGAAGCACCTATCTGCCAGTTTCCACCTAAGGAAGCTTCACAGCGGTGACTTGTACATTATAGAGTGGTTTTCTGTGTTCCAAATGCAGTTATGCTTTTTCAACAAAAGAGGGCACACTTGACCACAGAATAATTCATTCTGGACTTGCAAAGCTTCACAGTGGCATAATTAAAGTGATGCATAAGTGGTTTGGTGTGGCTCTCTCACTTAGTTTGGCTGTAATGAACAAAAATATTAAAATTGACTTTTTTGCTTTTCCCATGTAATTCTGGCTTTTTCCTTTTTCACATGCAATTCTGTGGGACTTTGGTGTTTTTCCAACTAAGTGTGCTGAATGAGCTTCTCAGGCTGAGAAAACAAGCTTTTTCACACAAGCTGCCATTCTCTTCTGGAAGCACCTATCTGCCAGTTTCGACCTCAGGAAGCTTCACAGCGGCGACTTGTACATTATAGAGTGGTTTGGTGTGGCTCTCTCACTTAGTTTGGCTGTAATGGACAAAACTATTAAAAGTGACTTTTTAGCGTTTCCCATGTAATTCTGGCTTTTTCCTGTTTCACATGCAATCGAGCCCCGGACTGATTTCGCACTCTTGCTGGGGCAGGTGTATATAGTTGTTTGCAGTGTTGTGTGTGTGTTTTTTTTTTTAAAAGACATTGACTTTCCCCTCCACAAGGACCGGGACTTTGCCGCAGTGTGGAGGCTTTCTACCAACACCGGTCCACCCACCCTGCCACAACTCTTCTACAGCACAGTGACACTCTGCTTGGAAAAAAAATGTGTGTCCCATTCACACCTGTATAACACGCTGTCATGCCTCTGTGCTGTTCTGATTCTATGCACTGACAAGTCTTATAGGCCTGCTGTGTGTCTGCTGCCTGTCATATGGTTTAAGGGGGGGGAATCATTGTGTGTCCCATTCACACCTGTATAACACGCTGTCATGCCTCTGTGCTGTTCTGATTCTATGCACTGACAAGTTTTTTTATTTTTTATATTTTGGACATGTGGGTATGTTCATTAATGTGATCACTGTTACATCAGTTACATCCAGTAGCTGCGACGCAAGATATCGGACTGCCATTTGTGCTGGTTCATCTGCTGTTGCCACTGGCTCTGTTGCTGCCAAAAAAAAAAAAAGCCTTGTATGTACAGGTACTTCACACTGTAATGCCCCTGTGTTATGTATCCATGCATATCTGTGCTGAGCTCTTATACTATGTGTCTGCCTGCTGTGATTGCCTTGTGCCACTGCTCTGTTCTGCATCACCATTTATTATTATTATTATTATTATTATTATTATTATTATTGGATTGTAGTTTAAATAATCTATTTTGCTCTGTACTTCTGCTGTGTTTGATGTTGTTGTTGTGAAGATGCAGAACACAACAACAATATATTTAATTGATATTTATTTCACTGAAGAAAAAGTGGAAACAAATCATACACAGCATGTAACTTTAATTTATACATAAATAATTTATTTACCCTTTTTTACTGAGAATTGTATTTTATTTGTAAAGCCCTTTCCACACTGATATGCTGCACTGTCCTGTATCCTGGACATCTGACTTCATATTTCAAATAAATTGTCATCATTTTATACTGGTATCATTGTTCTCTTGTCCTATATCAAATTTAAAGCAATAAACACTGATGATACATATTCTCAATAAACACTGATGATACATATTCTCAATAAAATGAAGACACAGGAGATAAACCGTACTGTAAATGAAAAATCCATTTATTATTGCATTGCCTGGCCTTGGAAATATGCAAATTCATTATCATTTATAGACTCTATACAACGGTTCCAAGCATGTTTTAATCATTTTTTTATATTTAGAGAAGACATTTCGACGCTATGCACGCGTTTCGCAGTTTGCCTCCGTCGGGATTCGAACCGGCGAGCGGGAGTGCCGTTCCGCACGTCGACCGCGCGTCTTTTGCGCTCTAGTGCGCATGCGCGGGTGCCGACCAAAACAGAGAAGAACGCTGGGGGAGCGCCTCTGCTCTGGGACAGCCTTCGTCTCTGTACCTGTGTTCCACATAAATGTCCCCACCTACCGATTTCAGAGGCTATCATTGGCTCATGCTCAAATGGAACAGGCCAATGGGTGAAGGCCAGGTCAACCCCATTGGTCTGTTCCATTTGGGTGCTGTGCTGTGATTCGACAGCTCGCCGCATGTCCCGCCCACCCCCAAAGCCACAGCCACGGTCAGTGTCATTCATTCATTCGGACTGAGCGGCGTTTGAGTGAGCGGACGGACGGACATTCACACAATATTATAAGGTTAGACAAACTTTATTGTTTGTAAAATTATGTGCTACATTGAAAAGGCAGCTTATATATTATACAGTAATCAGTTAGCAGTGAAACAGCGAGCCAATGTAACGTTAGCGTAAGTTAGGACTGCCGCCGATGGCATTACCGATCGGTGAAATGTGTTTAAAATAATATTCCCATACTGGGTTTACTTGTTGAGACCTAGGATATTGTACTGCTATTGTGTGGAGTTGATATTTAAAGTTTAACTGTGCTTTAGATGCGTTAGCATATAAATCGCTATTAGCATGCTAAGCGTTGGAAATGAATGAGCATTTAGCCACTGCTGTGATGAGCTGACGATCTCTGGAAACGCTTTAAAAACGTGATGAGACAACTTGGCTCACTTCTTAAGACCCTTGGTATGCTGGTACAACGAGGTGGAGTCAAAATTTGAAGTGTAAATATGGTTTAAATGTGTAAACAGACCAGCCGTGATTTTGCTAGCTAAAAACAAGGAGGTGAATGAGGTCATTTTAGTTACTACTTTTCTGAGGGCTGGCGATCTCTCACAATGTATTTAATCTTTAAACAGACTACCTGATTATCTTCCTTAGACCCTGTAGATGTAGTTACTACAGTTTGAAGTCAAAATTCAAAGTGTAAATATGGTTTAAATGTGTAAACAGGACGCCTGATGTTGAATGTATGTTAATGAATGGGCACAGTATCATTGAGTACAGTAATAGACTGTCAGTAGGATGTAAACAGTGCATGTGTAGCAGATTACTGACTTAAATCTTATTTCTTGTCTTTCTAGAAAATGCAGCCTATTTTCCGCTTTGAGGCAAACCTTGACCTGACCCTGCGGGCCTCTCAGGAGGCGCTGGCCTTGAGCCGCCGCCAGAGGGGGCCTCTGCCTCTGCCACTGCCCTGGTGGTGGTTAAGACCCCCTGAGCTGGTGCGCTCTGAGGCAAGAGACAGGGTGGTGCAGAAGGGAGGTAACCCCACCGATCACCATCAGGCTGTTCCCGCCGATGGTGGCAGCCATCGACAGGCGTAGGATGCTCGAGGGCAGTCCCCAGACCATGAGGGGCGTGGACGACACGCTGGTGGGGTTCGGTGTTCATAGTGACCTGACCTACAAGACCCTGTACGAGTCGACGGACCGTGAGCGGGCAAGGTAAGTTGTTTGTTTGTTTGTGTGTGTGTGTGTGTCTGTGTGTGTCTGTGTGTGTATCTGTGTGTCTGTGTCTGTGTGTGTATGTCTGTGTGTGTGCGTGACTTTTTTACCCATTGCATTTCTGTTCTCTTTTTTAGCTATGTACAGTTTGTGAGGCAGGCGGCACCCACAGCCAAAGCATCCAGGTTGGTGGACTTAAAAAATATGTGCAGGCCCGGGATGCAGAGAAGGCAGCCCTGGCAGCACAACCACCACAGCCACCCCTGGACGCTGTTGGTCCCCAGGATGGACCCTCGGATGCTGACCTGCTCGCTGCCGCCATGGAGGTCGACCCGTGCAGGGATGCCCCATCAGCCGTGCCCCCCTTCTCTCTCTCCCAGCCACCGGAACGTCCCCTTCAGGACAACACCTGTGGGGAGAGGTCAGGCCCCGGCGCACAGGTATGCTCAGTGATGACATATTGTGTTGTAGTGTGTGTGTGTCTGTGTTCAGTACACTAACGGTCTGACACTGCTGTGTGTTTCAGCTGCTACCACGTGGCTGGAGGCTGACGCTCCCGAAGAGCAGCACGACTGGGTGGGCCGGGCACTGTTCAGGAGGGCACCCAACGGGCAGGGTGTCCTCACATCTGAACTCCGCCTGTGGTGGCACCCACCAGGTGCCCGGCCCCTCTACACCCAGCCACCCGCCACAGCCCACCCCTTTTTCCAGAGTCCCTTTTTCCTGTGGGTGCCCTACAGGATGTGGGCGTACCACCTCCGCTGCCCCATCGTCGCCTGTGGGGGCAAGCTTGCGGGAGCTGGCCTCTACAAGACGGTGAGGAGGGTCTTGGACAGGAGCTGCTGGTACTTCATGGGCACGGAGTACCTGGAATGCAGCTCCTGTCACAAGAAGATGCCGGGATGGTCGCAGGACATCTTGGGACAGCTGGACATGGCCCATCGTGAGCAGTTTCCAGCAGTTCTCACGTACAAGTAAGTAATGTAAACAGTAACAGCAACAGTAATGTATTTCTGTGGTTTTCTCCAGTAACCTCTGATCACCTCTTTCCCCTCCCAGGTTGTCCTGTGACAGAGCTGTGATCGGGCTCATGAAGGAGCGCACTTTGGGCAACAGTGCGTCTCGCCTCCGTGCCTCTCTGGTGGAGCAGCACACCAGAGAGTGGATGGCGCGGTCGATGCTGTACCTTTCCGTGCTCCGCAAGCTTCGGGTACCGGGCGCTGCGCCGCTGGCGGCGTCGTCGCTCCCAACCATGCACCCGGTGCCCACAGTGCTCTGGCTCATCAACGTCTACGTCAGGGACGCCTTGACGAGGCTCGACGAGACGAGAGCCAGAGTCACTTCCATCTTTGGTGATCTTTTGAAGATGGACTCCACCAAGAAGGTAGGTTTTGTTATCCACCACAGCGTGCCGTGTACCCAGTGTAATGTTTGTTTTGTCATGTGTCTGAATGTTGTTGTGTTGCTGTGTCACACAGATCACCAAAAAGCTTGCGGGCGGTGCTGCCGGGACGGCCGCCTGGGTCACCAACGTCGGCAATGAGTACGGGCAGGTGCTCATGTCCGTCCTCACCGCAGCTGAGGGGGGCGGACTTGTCGACATGGCATGGTACCGCGAAGCCGGGAAGGCCCCTCCAAGGGTCCTGTACGTGGACCGGGACTGCTGTGCCACCGTGGGACAGTGTCAAACGTCCAAGCTGTTCCACGAGTGGCACGAGCTGGTCGTCAGGCTCGACGTGTGGCACCTCATGCGGCGTTTCGCCAGAGGGGTGACCACCGACAGCCACCAGCTCTACGGCCTCTTCATGGCGAGGCTCTCCTTCGCCATTTTTGAGTGGGACGCCGAAGACGTGTCCCGCCTGAGAGGAGCCAAGCAGTCCGAGGAGGGGAGGGACGCCCAGGAGGTCAAGCTGTCCGCCAAGGAGCTCGCCCGTCACTGCCGGCGCCGCACCAGGGGTGCAGTGGAGACGGAGCGGCTGGTCCAAGAGGTGCTGGACACCTTCTGGCACGTGACGGACAGCATGGGCGTCCCTTTGATCGACCGCGCCCGAATGGAGGAGATCTGGAGCACGCAGCGCCGACACCTCGACTGCATCCAGGACCCTGCGGGAGTGGACCTCTACACCAAGACGGGAGAGCTCACCAAAGGCGGGGTGAGGCTCCCCGTCTACCGGTGCGGCCGAGGCTCCACTTCCCTGGAATCGTTCCACCTGCACCTGTGCCGCTTCATCCCAGGTAAGTACATGTGTGGTTTACAACACAGACTCAATTATGTATTTGTGTGTTTATTTGTCCTCACACTAACTGTGTTGCTTTGTTTCTGCTTAGGACAATCTGCAAGTGATGTACACTTCCAGGTGTACCTGCTGGAGGGCCTGGTGCGGTGGAACGAGAATCGAGGGAAGCCAGAGGTCGGCGCTGCGTTGCTACAGTGCCCAGCTGCAGCACAGCTTCGACCAGCTGACCCAAGAGCTTCTTGGGCTCACGCTGGTCGACACGTACACCATGCCCAGGGAGTACACAGGTAAGTCATAAATCTGTCTGAGGTAACGGTAACGTTTAACACCTGTCTTAGGTGTCTGTCATTTAACATCTGTGTCTCTGTGTGCCCACAGGGGAACTCATTGGGGTGGAGTACCTGTTCTCCCAGACGGGCGCTGTGCTGCAGAAGGACCTGGATGATCCTGACGCTCCAGGAGGGACTGATGAGGACGAAGCCGGGGGGCAGTGATGAAGAGTTCGAGGAGGAGGAACCAGAGGAGATTCGTCTCCTCGAACACCACAGCGCTCTCCTTCAGTCCTCAAACCTCACCCGCGTGGACCAAATGGAGGTGCAGCAGGCTGAGGAGGAGGAGGAGGAGGAGGAGGAGGAGGAGGAGGAGGAGGATGTTATCGGGCCAGGTGGAGGCAGCTACCAGCACGTCGTGGCCCTGGCCCAGGCCCTCGTGGAACTGCGCCACCGCCGCTACGTCACTCCCAGGCAAGCCAGAGAGATCACCGCTCTCTGGCTGAAGTTGAGTGATTGGGACAAGGCAGCGGTCAAATTCCCCCCCCCCGTCACCAGGGCCGGCTTGTCCAAGGCCGATTCCGGACCACCCAGCGGCACGCTCACATGCCAGGGGTGTGGATAGTGTGAAGCGGTAAGCAGTCACAATAAATTTCCAAGCTTTTTTTGGTTCTTGTCCTGTCCTGTCAGTCACTAATTAACTCACTGACTCACTCTCTCTCTCTCTCTCTCTCTCCTCTCTCTCTCTCTGTCTATGTAGTGCGGTCCTGGGCAAGGGGGCGGGAGCGGCGCAGTCTCCCGATGTGTCGAGGCTTGTGGAGGCTGTCCTGCTGGACCTCAGCATCCTCCACTGCAGCGAGGGCAGGAAGATTGCCGGGGTCTGGATTCCTCGCTGGGGTGCCGTCATGAGGGACTATCTAACAATTCGCGAGAATGTTTATAGTTGTGCAGCCCTCATGACGAGCACCCGCATCCAGCTATATGATGTCAATCGGCGGACCCTGACGCAATGGTAAGACCTGATCCTTTCTCTCACATCTGATTTGAAGTGGCACTGTGTGAGTGTGTGTGTGTGATGTCATGATTACTAATGTGCATTTGTTACATTCTGTTTTTTAAGGCACAACCAGAGGAGCAAGGCCATGATGAGGGACACCATCGCCATTGCAGTCCTGGGGCCCAGCACTCCCCAGACTGCAGCGGAGCCCCTGCCTGCCCCACCGACTGTGCTGCAGCAGCCTGAGCAGCCAGACCAGCCCCTCCAGCACCGCCTGCCCACGGACGCTTCTGGTCCTGGACCTCATCGTCGCCAGCTCCTCCACTGCCTCCTCCTCCTCCTCATCAGCCACCCCACAAGCCTCCAGCGCGGACGCCGTCCTGTCCACCAGCGTCAGCGCGGAGGCCGGTGACATCCCCTCCACAGCCACAGCTGCCACTGCTCCACCAGTGCCAAGGAACACCGCCTGGAGGCGCAAGCTCCAGGAGGAGAAAGAGCGTTGTGCCGGGAGCTGGGAGAACACTTAAAACCAGCAAAGAAGGTCTCCCACTTTAACTGCAGGCGCAGTGGCCAACCGAAGACGCGGGCGTTTGGCCACAGCCGCTACAAGAAGGAGACCTTCTGCTCCCGGGCCGAGGGGAAAGGGAGAACTGTGGAGCAGTGGCTGGCAGAGGTGAAGGGGCGTGATGGAGCAGCCCCCCCTGCCTGAGCGAACACTTCACTTTGTGTGTGTGTGTGTGTGTGTGAGTGAGTGATGAGGCGGCTCCCCCTCTCTGAACGAACGCTTTGTGTGTGTGTGTGTGTGTGTGTGTGTGTGTGTGTGTGTGTGTGTGTGTGTGTGTGTGTGTGTGTGTGGGAGGGAGGGATTTGTAAATATTGTGTATATAGTGTATTTAGTTTGTCAATTATGTTTGCTAAATAAATATTGTGTATATAGTTGTCTTATATAAGATATTCCTTTATTTGTCCCACAATGGGGAAATTCCAATATATATCTATATAGTTGTATATTGCTGTCTTAATTGTTTTTGTTTTAAATAAACTTTTCTTTTTTAAACCAATGCTTTCTCCTGCTTCTTTCGGTCTTTAAGAAATTAAATAAATATAGGGAAGACTAGGTATCTAGACTAGGTGCCTGATATCACTAAATTCCCACAGGTAACAGTCACACAATACATCATTCCCTCTCCTCACTTAAAACTAGGGTCAAGGGGTCAACCCAGGGTCAGGTTCAAAGGTTTACCTAGAGACTAGGTGAGAATGGGCCTCAAATGGACACTGTAAAACAACAGGGGGTGCTGAGGGTTTAGTTGGACAGAATGGAAGGCAGAAAAGCAACGCGGAAAACCAAACACGTCACTTCATTAGGTTTGTTAGAAATATACTTTGTTAAACTGCATCTGTGTTTCTATGTACCTTGACTAACAGAGTTCTGTATTGTATTTGTATTTAAGTGGACTACGACTGCACATCCTCCTCCTTCTCCTCCTCCAGCTCCTCTCCTTGACGGCTTCAGGCAGCAGAGCCAGTGGCGGGGACCAGCAAGCCCACCCGTTGCACTGTGTACAGGCGCAAAATTAAAGCAGCAAAAGACAAAAAAGTCCTCCAAAGTACCAGGGGAAAGCCACAGCACAAACCTGGTGACCCCTGCAACATCCGTGGCCAAGCATGCACGGTGGATGGTGGCCACACTTACCTCAAGGGCCAATACTTTTGTGCTGTGGAAGAGGGCCCTGGAGGACGCACAGTGCAAGAGTAGATCAGGGAACAGCTTGGCCCTGGTGAGCTACAGAAGCTCCCCAGAACAACAGCCTGGAACCTCAAACAGAGGCATGAGAAACCAGAGAAACCAGGTGGGAAAGTGAGGAAGCCCCACAAACTGCGGATCTGCCAACTCTGTGGCCAGCCACAGCAGAAAGACTTTGGCCACAGCCAATATGGGGGAGAGCACTTCTGTGCTTTCTATGAAGGGAAGACTGTGGAGCTGTGGCTATTTACTGTACTATTATCCAAGCACCTTATATGTTTCATCTGTTCACTGCACCTTATATTTTTTATTTTTAGTTTGCACTGCAATTATACTGGTTATTTATCCATTTTTTATATTGCATTCTATGTTGATTTTTTTGATATGTCTGTGTGTTGTTACTGTGTGTAATGCTGCTGCTACATTGCACTTTCCCAGCTTATCTATTATACATTTTGACCATTCCTAATAAATATTGAATTGATTAAAACCTTGTCATGTCTATTTAAATACTTTTTAACTTGACTTTTTAAACCTGGAGCCATTCAGGAGGCCAAAACGATACAAATATTAATGCACATTTAACAAAACAGGTCTCCTTGCTTTAAATGCGTGCAGGTGCCTTTAATTCGCCATATGATAAGTAACCATGTGCTCGGGATGACGTCGAACAACAGCTGAGAAAAGAAGCTTTTTCATTTAAGCTGCCATTCTCTTCCAGAAGCACCTATCTGCCAGTTTCCACCTCAGGAAGCTTCACAGCGGCGACTTGTACATTATAGAGTGGTTTGGTGTGGCTCTCTCACTTAGTTTGGGTGTAATGGACAAAAATATTAAAAGTGACTTTTTAGCGTATCCCATGTAATTCTGGCTTTTTCCTTTTTCACATGCAATTCTGTGGGACTTTGGTGTTTTTCCACATGAGTGTGCCAGGCTGAAAAAACAAGCTTTTTCACACAAGCTGCCATTCTCTTCCAGAAGCACCTATCTGCCAGTTTCCACCTAAGGGAGCTTCACAGCGGTGACTTGTACATTATAGAGTGGTTTTCTGTGTTCCAAATGCAGTTATGCTTTTTCGACAAAAGAGGGCACACTTGACCACAGAATAATTCATTCTGGACTTGCAAAGCTTCACAGTGGCATAATTAAAGTGATGCATAAGTGGTTTGGTGTGGCTCTCTCACTTAGTTCAGCTGTAATGGACAAAACTATTAAAAGTGACTTTTTTGCGTTTCACATGTAATTCTGGCTTTTTCCTGTTTCACATGCAATTCTGTGGGACTTTGGTGTTTTTCCACCTAAGTGTGCCGAATGAGCTTCTCAGGCTGAGAAAACAAGCTTTTTCACACAAGCTGCCGTTCTCTTCCAGAAGCACCTATCTGCCAGTTTCCACCTCAGGAAGCTTCACAGCGTCGACTTGTACATTATAGAGTGGTTTGGTGTGGCTCTCTCACTTAGTTTGGCTGTAATGAACAAAACTATTAAAAGTGACTTTTTTGCGTTTACCATGTAATTCTTGCTTTTTCCTGTTTCACATGCAATTCTGTGGGACTTTGGTGTTTTTCCACATGAGTGTGCCAGGCTGAAAAAACAAGCTTTTTCACACAAGCTGCCATTCTCTTCCAGAAGCACCTATCTGCCAGTTTCCACCTAAGGAAGCTTCACAGCGGTGACTTGTACATTATAGAGTGGTTTTCTGTGTTCCAAATGCAGTTATGCTTTTTCAACAAAAGAGGGCACACTTGACCACAGAATAATTCATTCTGGACTTGCAAAGCTTCACAGTGGCATAATTAAAGTGATGCATAAGTGGTTTGGTGTGGCTCTCTCACTTAGTTTGGCTGTAATGAACAAAAATATTAAAATTGACTTTTTTGCTTTTCCCATGTAATTCTGGCTTTTTCCTTTTTCACATGCAATTCTGTGGGACTTTGGTGTTTTTCCAACTAAGTGTGCTGAATGAGCTTCTCAGGCTGAGAAAACAAGCTTTTTCACACAAGCTGCCATTCTCTTCTGGAAGCACCTATCTGCCAGAGAACACTTAAAACCAGCAAAGAAGGTCTCCCACTTTAACTGCAGGCGCAGTGGCCAACCGAAGACGCGGGCGTTTGGCCACAGCCGCTACAAGAAGGAGACCTTCTGCTCCCGGGCCGAGGGGAAAGGGAGAACTGTGGAGCAGTGGCTGGCAGAGGTGAAGGGGCGTGATGGAGCAGCCCCCCCTGCCTGAGCGAACACTTCACTTTGTGTGTGTGTGTGTGTGTGTGAGTGAGTGATGAGGCGGCTCCCCCTCTCTGAACGAACGCTTTGTGTGTGTGTGTGTGTGTGTGTGTGTGTGTGTGTGTGTGTGTGTGTGTGTGTGTGTGTGTGTGTGTGTGTTGGGAGGGAGGGATTTGTAAATATTGTGTATATAGTGTATTTAGTTTGTCAATTATGTTTGCTAAATAAATATTGTGTATATAGTTGTCTTATATAAGATATTCCTTTATTTGTCCCACAATGGGGAAATTCCTATATATATCTATATAGTTGTATATTGCTGTCTTAATTGTTTTTGTTTTAAATAAACTTTTCTTTTTTAAACCAATGCTTTCTCCTGCTTCTTTCGGTCTTTAAGAAATTAAATAAATATAGGGAAGACTAGGTATCTAGACTAGGTGCCTGATATCACTAAATTCCCACAGGTAACAGTCACACAATACATCATTCCCTCTCCTCACTTAAAACTAGGGTCAAGGGGTCAACCCAGGGTCAGGTTCAAAGGTTTACCTAGAGACTAGGTGAGAATGGGCCTCAAATGGACACTGTAAAACAACAGGGGGTGCTGAGGGTTTAGTTGGACAGAATGGAAGGCAGAAAAGCAACGCGGAAAACCAAACACGTCACTTCATTAGGTTTGTTAGAAATATACTTTGTTAAACTGCATCTGTGTTTCTATGTACCTTGACTAACAGAGTTCTGTATTGTATTTGTATTTAAGTGGACTACGACTGCACATCCTCCTCCTTCTCCTCCTCCAGCTCCTCTCCTTGACGGCTTCAGGCAGCAGAGCCAGTGGCGGGGACCAGCAAGCCCACCCGTTGCACTGTGTACAGGCGCAAAATTAAAGCAGCAAAAGACAAAAAAGTCCTCCAAAGTACCAGGGGAAAGCCACAGCACAAACCTGGTGACCCCTGCAACATCCGTGGCCAAGCATGCACGGTGGATGGTGGCCACACTTACCTCAAGGGCCAATACTTTTGTGCTGTGGAAGAGGGCCCTGGAAGACGCACAGTGCAAGAGTAGATCAGGGAACAGCTTGGCCCTGGTGAGCTACAGAAGCTCCCCAGAACAACAGCCTGGAACCTCAAACAGAGGCATGAGAAACCAGAGAAACCAGGTGGGAAAGTGAGGAAGCCCCACAAACTGCGGATCTGCCAACTCTGTGGCCAGCCACAGCAGAAAGACTTTGGCCACAGCCAATATGGGGGAGAGCACTTCTGTGCTTTCTATGAAGGGAAGACTGTGGAGCTGTGGCTGGCTGAGAAGAGTTTAAAAAGACATTAAAAGTTTTTTTTTTTTAATATTTACTGTACTATTATCCAAGCACCTTATATGTTTCATCTGTTCACTGCACCTTATATTTTTTATTTTTAGTTTGCACTGCAATTATACTGGTTATTTATCCATTTTTTATATTGCATTCTATGTTGATTTTTTTGATATGTCTGTGTGTTGTTACTGTGTGTAATGCTGCTGCTACATTGCACTTTCCCAGCTTATCTATTATACATTTTGACCATTCCTAATAAATATTGAATTGATTAAAACCTTGTCATGTCTATTTAAATACTTTTTAACTTGACTTTTTAAACCTGGAGCCATTCAGGAGGCCAAAACGATACAAATATTAATGCACATTTAACAAAACAGGTCTCCTTGCTTTAAATGCGTGCAGGTGCCTTTAATTCGCCATATGATAAGTAACCATGTGCTCGGGATGACGTCGAACAACAGCTGAGAAAAGAAGCTTTTTCATTTAAGCTGCCATTCTCTTCCAGAAGCACCTATCTGCCAGTTTCCACCTCAGGAAGCTTCACAGCGGCGACTTGTACATTATAGAGTGGTTTGGTGTGGCTCTCTCACTTAGTTTGGGTGTAATGGACAAAAATATTAAAAGTGACTTTTTAGCGTATCCCATGTAATTCTGGCTTTTTCCTTTTTCACATGCAATTCTGTGGGACTTTGGTGTTTTTCCACATGAGTGTGCCAGGCTGAAAAAACAAGCTTTTTCACACAAGCTGCCATTCTCTTCCAGAAGCACCTATCTGCCAGTTTCCACCTAAGGGAGCTTCACAGCGGTGACTTGTACATTATAGAGTGGTTTTCTGTGTTCCAAATGCAGTTATGCTTTTTCGACAAAAGAGGGCACACTTGACCACAGAATAATTCATTCTGGACTTGCAAAGCTTCACAGTGGCATAATTAAAGTGATGCATAAGTGGTTTGGTGTGGCTCTCTCACTTAGTTCAGCTGTAATGGACAAAACTATTAAAAGTGACTTTTTTGCGTTTCACATGTAATTCTGGCTTTTTCCTGTTTCACATGCAATTCTGTGGGACTTTGGTGTTTTTCCACCTAAGTGTGCCGAATGAGCTTCTCAGGCTGAGAAAACAAGCTTTTTCACACAAGCTGCCGTTCTCTTCCAGAAGCACCTATCTGCCAGTTTCCACCTCAGGAAGCTTCACAGCGTCGACTTGTACATTATAGAGTGGTTTGGTGTGGCTCTCTCACTTAGTTTGGCTGTAATGAACAAAACTATTAAAAGTGACTTTTTTGCGTTTACCATGTAATTCTTGCTTTTTCCTGTTTCACATGCAATTCTGTGGGACTTTGGTGTTTTTCCACATGAGTGTGCCAGGCTGAAAAAACAAGCTTTTTCACACAAGCTGCCATTCTCTTCCAGAAGCACCTATCTGCCAGTTTCCACCTAAGGAAGCTTCACAGCGGTGACTTGTACATTATAGAGTGGTTTTCTGTGTTCCAAATGCAGTTATGCTTTTTCAACAAAAGAGGGCACACTTGACCACAGAATAATTCATTCTGGACTTGCAAAGCTTCACAGTGGCATAATTAAAGTGATGCATAAGTGGTTTGGTGTGGCTCTCTCACTTAGTTTGGCTGTAATGAACAAAAATATTAAAATTGACTTTTTTGCTTTTCCCATGTAATTCTGGCTTTTTCCTTTTTCACATGCAATTCTGTGGGACTTTGGTGTTTTTCCAACTAAGTGTGCTGAATGAGCTTCTCAGGCTGAGAAAACAAGCTTTTTCACACAAGCTGCCATTCTCTTCTGGAAGCACCTATCTGCCAGTTTCGACCTCAGGAAGCTTCACAGCGGCGACTTGTACATTATAGAGTGGTTTGGTGTGGCTCTCTCACTTAGTTTGGCTGTAATGGACAAAACTATTAAAAGTGACTTTTTAGCGTTTCCCATGTAATTCTGGCTTTTTCCTGTTTCACATGCAATCGAGCCCCGGACTGATTTCGCACTCTTGCTGGGGCAGGTGTATATAGTTGTTTGCAGTGTTGTGTGTGTGTTTTTTTTTAAAAGACATTGACTTTCCCCTCCACAAGGACCGGGACTTTGCCGCAGTGTGGAGGCTTTCTACCAACACCGGTCCACCCACCCTGCCACAACTCTTCTACAGCACAGTGACACTCTGCTTGGAAAAAAATGTGTGTCCCATTCACACCTGTATAACACGCTGTCATGCCTCTGTGCTGTTCTGATTCTATGCACTGACAAGTTTTTTATTCTTTTTATTTTTTATATTTTGGACATGTGGGTATGTTCATTAATGTGATCACTGTTACATCAGTTACATCCAGTAGCTGCGACGCAAGATATCGGACTGCCATTTGTGCTGGTTCATCTGCTGTTGCCACTGGCTCTGTTGCTGCCAAAAAAAAAAAAGCCTTGTATGTACAGGTACTTCACACTGTAATGCCCCTGTGTTATGTATCCATGCATATCTGTGCTGAGCTCTTATACTATGTGTCTGCCTGCTGTGATTGCCTTGTGCCACTGCTCTGTTCTGCATCACCATTTATTATTATTATTATTATTATTATTATTATTATTGGATTGTAGTTTAAATAATCTATTTTGCTCTGTACTTCTGCTGTGTTTGATGTTGTTGTTGTGAAGATGCAGAACACAACAACAATATATTTAATTGATATTTATTTCACTGAAGAAAAAGTGGAAACAAATCATACACAGCATGTAACTTTAATTTATACATAAATAATTTATTTACCCTTTTTTACTGAGAATTGTATTTTATTTGTAAAGCCCTTTCCACACTGATATGCTGCACTGTCCTGTATCCTGGACATCTGACTTCATATTTCAAATAAATTGTCATCATTTTATACTGGTATCATTGTTCTCTTGTCCTATATCAAATTTAAAGCAATAAACACTGATGATACATATTCTCAATAAACACTGATGATACATATTCTCAATAAAATGAAGACACAGGAGATAAACCGTACTGTAAATGAAAAATCCATTTATTATTGCATTGCCTGGCCTTGGAAATATGCAAATTCATTATCATTTATAGACTCTATACAACGGTTCCAAGCATGTTTTAATCATTTTTTTATATTTAGAGAAGACATTTCGACGCTATGCACGCGTTTCGCAGTTTGCCTCCGTCGGGATTCGAACCGGCGAGCGGGAGTGCCGTTCCGCACGTCGACCGCGCGTCTTTTGCGCTCTAGTGCGCATGCGCGGGTGCCGACCAAAACAGAGAAGAACGCTGGGGAGCGCCTCTGGGACAGCCTTCGTCTCTGTACCTGTGTTCCACATAAATGTCCCCACCTACCGATTTCAGAGGCTATCATTGGCTCATGCTCAAATGGAACAGGCCAATGGGTGAAGGCCAGGTCAACCCCATTGGTCTGTTCCATTTGGGTGCTGTGCTGTGATTCGACAGCTCGCCGCATGTCCCGCCCACCCCCAAAGCCACAGCCACGGTCAGTGTCATTCATTCATTCGGACTGAGCGGCGTTTGAGTGAGCGGACGGACGGACATTCACACAATATTATATGGTTAGACAAACTTTATTGTTTGTAAAATTATGTGCTACATTGAAAAGGCAGCTTATATATTATACAGTAATCAGTTAGCAGTGAAACAGCGAGCCAGTGTAACGTTAGCGTAAGTTAGGACTGCCGCCGATGTCATTACCGATCGGTGAAATGTGTTTAAAATAATATTCCCATACTGGGTTTACTTGTTGAGACCTAGGATATTGTACTGCTATTGTGTGGAGTTGATATTTAAAGTTTAACTGTGCTTTAGATGCGTTAGCATATAAATCGCTATTAGCATGCTAAGCGTTGGAAATGAATGAGCATTTAGCCACTGCTGTGATGAGCTGACGATCTCTGGAAACGCTTTAAAAACGTGATGAGACAACTTGGCTCACTTCTTAAGACCCTTGGTATGCTGGTACAACGAGGTGGAGTCAAAATTTGAAGTGTAAATATGGTTTAAATGTGTAAACAGACCAGCCGTGATTTTGCTAGCTAAAAACAAGGAGGTGAATGAGGTCATTTTAGTTACTACTTTTCTGAGGGCTGGCGATCTCTCACAATGTATTTAATCTTTAAACAGACTACCTGATTATCTTCCTTTGACCCTGTAGATGTAGTTACTACAGTTTGAAGTCAAAATTCAAAGTGTAAATATGGTTTAAATGTGTAAACAGGACGCCTGATGTTGAATGTATGTTAATGAATGGGCACAGTATCATTGAGTACAGTAATAGACTGTCAGTAGGATGTAAACAGTGCATGTGTAGCAGATTACTGACTTAAATCTTATTTCTTGTCTTTCTAGAAAATGCAGCCTATTTTCCGCTTTGAGGCAAACCTTGACCTGACCCTGCGGGCCTCTCAGGAGGCGCTGGCCTTGAGCCGCCGCCAGAGGGGGCCTCTGCCTCTGCCACTGCCCTGGTGGTGGTTAAGACCCCTGAGCTGGTGCGCTCTGAGGCAAGAGACAGGGTGGTGCAGAAGGGAGGTAACCCCACCGATCACCATCAGGTGCTGGCCGAGAGCGAGCTGCAGCTCGGCCAGTACCGTGGTCAGACGTTCCGGTGGCTGCTGGAGAATGACGTGGGATACGCAGTCACCATCTGTGTGTCCCACGAGGGAGAGAGAGACAAAGGGGGCACTAGTCAGCAGAATGCCCTCATGGTGCACAAAGACGCCCTCGTCTCCTACGCCAGGCTGTTCCCGCCGATGGTGGCAGCCATCGACAGGCGTAGGATGCTCGAGGGCAGTCCCCAGACCATGAGGGGCGTGGACGACACGCTGGTGGGGTTCGGTGTTCATAGTGACCTGACCTACAAGACCCTGTACGAGTCGACGGACCGTGAGCGGGCAAGGTAAGTTGTTTGTTTGTTTGTTTGTGTGTGTGTGTGTGTGTGTCTGTGTGTGTCTGTGTGTGTGTGTGTGTGTGTGTGTGTGTGTGTGTCTGTGTGTGTATCTGTGTGTGTATCTGTGTGTGTCTGTGTGTGTATCTGTGTCTGTGTGTGTATGTCTGTGTGTGTGCGTGACTTTTTTACCCATTGCATTTCTGTTCTCTTTTTTAGCTATGTACAGTTTGTGAGGCAGGCGGCACCCACAGCCAAAGCGTCCAGGTTGGTGGACTTAAAAAAATATGTGCAGGCCCGGGATGCAGAGAAGGCAGCCCTGGCAGCACAACCACCACAACCACCCCTGGACGCTGTTGGTCCCCAGGATGGACCCTCGGATGCTGACCTGCTCGCTGCCGCCATGGAGGTCGACCCGTGCAGGGATGCCCCATCAGCCGTGCCCCCCTTCTCTCTCTCCCAGCCACCGGAACGTCCCCTTCAGGACAACACCTGTGGGGAGAGGTCAGGCCCCGGCGCACAGGTATGCTCAGTGATGACATATTGTGTTGTAGTGTGTGTGTGTCTGTGTTCAGTACACTAACGGTCTGACACTGCTGTGTGTTTCAGCTGCTACCACGTGGCTGGAGGCTGACGCTCCCCGAAGAGCAGCACGACTGGGTGGGCCGGGCACTGTTCAGGAGGGCACCCAACGGGCAGGGTGTCCTCACATCTGAACTCCGCCTGTGGTGGCACCCACCAGGTGCCCGGCCCCTCTACACCCAGCCACCCGCCACAGCCCACCCCTTTTTCCAGAGTCCCTTTTTCCTGTGGGTGCCCTACAGGATGTGGGCGTACCACCTCCGCTGCCCCATCGTCGCCTGTGGGGGCAAGCTTGCGGGAGCTGGCCTCTACAAGACGGTGAGGAGGGTCTTGGACAGGAGCTGCTGGTACTTCATGGGCACGGAGTACCTGGAATGCAGCTCCTGTCACAAGAAGATGCCGGGATGGTCGCAGGACATCTTGGGACAGCTGGACATGGCCCATCGTGAGCAGTTTCCAGCAGTTCTCACGTACAAGTAAGTAATGTAAACAGTAACAGCAACAGTAATGTATTTCTGTGGTTTTCTCCAGTAACCTCTGATCACCTCTTTCCCCTCCCAGGTTGTCCTGTGACAGAGCTGTGATCGGGCTCATGAAGGAGCGCACTTTGGGCAACAGTGCGTCTCGCCTCCGTGCCTCTCTGGTGGAGCAGCACACCAGAGAGTGGATGGCGCGGTCGATGCTGTACCTTTCCGTGCTCCGCAAGCTTCGGGTACCGGGCGCTGCGCCGCTGGCGGCGTCGTCGCTCCCAACCATGCACCCGGTGCCCACAGTGCTCTGGCTCATCAACGTCTACGTCAGGGACGCCTTGACGAGGCTCGACGAGACGAGAGCCAGAGTCACTTCCATCTTTGGTGATCTTTTGAAGATGGACTCCACCAAGAAGGTAGGTTTTGTTATCCACCACAGCGTGCCGTGTACCCAGTGTAATGTTTGTTTTGTCATGTGTCTGAATGTTGTTGTGTTGCTGTGTCACACAGATCACCAAAAAGCTTGCGGGCGGTGCTGCCGGGACGGCCGCCTGGGTCACCAACGTCGGCAATGAGTACGGGCAGGTGCTCATGTCCGTCCTCACCGCAGCTGAGGGGGGGCGGACTTGTCGACATGGCATGGTACCGCGAAGCCGGGAAGGCCCCTCCAAGGGTCCTGTACGTGGACCGGGACTGCTGTGCCACCGTGGGACAGTGTCAAACGTCCAAGCTGTTCCACGAGTGGCACGAGCTGGTCGTCAGGCTCGACGTGTGGCACCTCATGCGGCGTTTCGCCAGAGGGGTGACCACCGACAGCCACCAGCTCTACGGCCTCTTCATGGCGAGGCTCTCCTTCGCCATTTTTGAGTGGGACGCCGAAGACGTGTCCCGCCTGAGAGGAGCCAAGCAGTCCGAGGAGGGGAGGGACGCCCAGGAGGTCAAGCTGTCCGCCAAGGAGCTCGCCCGTCACTGCCGGCGCCGCACCAGGGGTGCAGTGGAGACGGAGCGGCTGGTCCAAGAGGTGCTGGACACCTTCTGGCACGTGACGGACAGCATGGGCGTCCCTTTGATCGACCGCGCCCGAATGGAGGAGATCTGGAGCACGCAGCGCCGACACCTCGACTGCATCCAGGACCCTGCGGGAGTGGACCTCTACACCAAGACGGGAGAGCTCACCAAAGGCGGGGTGAGGCTCCCCGTCTACCGGTGCGGCCGAGGCTCCACTTCCCTGGAATCGTTCCACCTGCACCTGTGCCGCTTCATCCCAGGTAAGTACATGTGTGGTTTACAACACAGACTCAATTATGTATTTGTGTGTTTATTTGTCCTCACACTAACTGTGTTGCTTTGTTTCTGCTTAGGACAATCTGCAAGTGATGTACACTTCCAGGTGTACCTGCTGGAGGGCCTGGTGCGGTGGAACGAGAATCGAGGGAAGCCAGAGGTCGGCGCTGCGTTGCTACAGTGCCCAGCTGCAGCACAGCTTCGACCAGCTGACCCAAGAGCTTCTTGGGCTCACGCTGGTCGACACGTACACCATGCCCAGGGAGTACACAGGTAAGTCATAAATCTGTCTGAGGTAACGGTAACGTTTAACACCTGTCTTAGGTGTCTGTCATTTAACATCTGTGTCTCTGTGTGCCCACAGGGGAACTCATTGGGGTGGAGTACCTGTTCTCCCAGACGGGCGCTGTGCTGCAGAAGGACCTGGATGATCCTGACGCTCCAGGAGGGACTGATGAGGACGAAGCCGGGGGGGGGCAGTGATGAAGAGTTCGAGGAGGAGGAACCAGAGGAGATTCGTCTCCTCGAACACCACAGCGCTCTCCTTCAGTCCTCAAACCTCACCCGCGTGGACCAAATGGAGGTGCAGCAGGCTGAGGAGGAGGAGGAGGAGGAGGAGGAGGAGGATGTTATCGGGCCAGGTGGAGGCAGCTACCAGCACGTCGTGGCCCTGGCCCAGGCCCTCGTGGAACTGCGCCACCGCCGCTACGTCACTCCCAGGCAAGCCAGAGAGATCACCGCTCTCTGGCTGAAGTTGAGTGATTGGGACAAGGCAGCGGTCAAATTCCCCCCCCGTCACCAGGGCCGGCTTGTCCAAGGCCGATTCCGGACCACCCAGCGGCACGCTCACATGCCAGGGGTGTGGATAGTGTGAAGCGGTAAGCAGTCACAATAAATTTCCAAGCTTTTTTTGGTTCTTGTCCTGTCCTGTCAGTCACTAATTAACTCACTGACTCACTCTCTCTCTCTCTCTCTCTCTCCTCTCTCTCTCTCTGTCTATGTAGTGCGGTCCTGGGCAAGGGGGGCGGGAGCGGCGCAGTCTCCCGATGTGTCGAGGCTTGTGGAGGCTGTCCTGCTGGACCTCAGCATCCTCCACTGCAGCGAGGGCAGGAAGATTGCCGGGGTCTGGATTCCTCGCTGGGGTGCCGTCATGAGGGACTATCTAACAATTCGCGAGAATGTTTATAGTTGTGCAGCCCTCATGACGAGCACCCGCATCCAGCTATATGATGTCAATCGGCGGACCCTGACGCAATGGTAAGACCTGATCCTTTCTCTCACATCTGATTTGAAGTGGCACTGTGTGAGTGTGTGTGTGTGATGTCATGATTACTAATGTGCATTTGTTACATTCTGTTTTTTAAGGCACAACCAGAGGAGCAAGGCCATGATGAGGGACACCATCGCCATTGCAGTCCTGGGGCCCAGCACTCCCCAGACTGCAGCGGAGCCCCTGCCTGCCCCACCGACTGTGCTGCAGCAGCCTGAGCAGCCAGACCAGCCCCTCCAGCACCGCCTGCCCACGGACGCTTCTGGTCCTGGACCTCATCGTCGCCAGCTCCTCCACTGCCTCCTCCTCCTCCTCATCAGCCACCCCACAAGCCTCCAGCGCGGACGCCGTCCTGTCCACCAGCGTCAGCGCGAGGCCGGTGACATCCCCTCCACAGCCACAGCTGCCACTGCTCCACCAGTGCCAAGGAACACCGCCTGGAGGCGCAAGCTCCAGGAGGAGAAAGAGCGTTGTGCCGGGAGCTGGGAGAACACTTAAAACCAGCAAAGAAGGTCTCCCACTTTAACTGCAACCGAAGACGCGGGCGTTTGGCCACAGCCGCTACAAGAAGGAGACCTTCTGCTCCCGGGCCGAGGGGAAAGGGAGAACTGTGGAGCAGTGGCTGGCAGAGGTGAAGGGGCGTGATGGAGCAGCCCCCCTGCCTGAGCGAACACTTCACTTTGTGTGTGTGTGTGTGTGTGTGAGTGAGTGATGAGGCGGCTCCCCCTCTCTGAACGAACGCTTTGTGTGTGTGTGTGTGTGTGTGTGTGTGTGTGTGTGTGTGTGTGTGTGTGTGTGTGTGTGTGTGTGTGTGTGTTTGGGAGGGAGGGATTTGTAAATATTGTGTATATAGTGTATTTAGTTTGTCAATTATGTTTGCTAAATAAATATTGTGTATATAGTTGTCTTATATAAGATATTCCTTTATTTGTCCCACAATGGGGAAATTCCTATATATATCTATATAGTTGTATATTGCTGTCTTAATTGTTTTTGTTTTAAATAAACTTTTCTTTTTTAAACCAATGCTTTCTCCTGCTTCTTTCGGTCTTTAAGAAATTAAATAAATATAGGGAAGACTAGGTATCTAGACTAGGTGCCTGATATCACTAAATTCCCACAGGTAACAGTCACACAATACATCATTCCCTCTCCTCACTTAAAACTAGGGTCAAGGGGTCAACCCAGGGTCAGGTTCAAAGGTTTACCTAGAGACTAGGTGAGAATGGGCCTCAAATGGACACTGTAAAACAACAGGGGGTGCTGAGGGTTTAGTTGGACAGAATGGAAGGCAGAAAAGCAACGCGGAAAACCAAACACGTCACTTCATTAGGTTTGTTAGAAATATACTTTGTTAAACTGCATCTGTGTTTCTATGTACCTTGACTAACAGAGTTCTGTATTGTATTTGTATTTAAGTGGACTACGACTGCACATCCTCCTCCTTCTCCTCCTCCAGCTCCTCTCCTTGACGGCTTCAGGCAGCAGAGCCAGTGGCGGGGACCAGCAAGCCCACCCGTTGCACTGTGTACAGGCGCAAAATTAAAGCAGCAAAAGACAAAAAAGTCCTCCAAAGTACCAGGGGAAAGCCACAGCACAAACCTGGTGACCCCTGCAACATCCGTGGCCAAGCATGCACGGTGGATGGTGGCCACACTTACCTCAAGGGCCAATACTTTTGTGCTGTGGAAGAGGGCCCTGGAGGACGCACAGTGCAAGAGTAGATCAGGGAACAGCTTGGCCCTGGTGAGCTACAGAAGCTCCCCAGAACAACAGCCTGGAACCTCAAACAGAGGCATGAGAAACCAGAGAAACCAGGTGGGAAAGTGAGGAAGCCCCACAAACTGCGGATCTGCCAACTCTGTGGCCAGCCACAGCAGAAAGACTTTGGCCACAGCCAATATGGGGGAGAGCACTTCTGTGCTTTCTATGAAGGGAAGACTGTGGAGCTGTGGCTGGCTGAGAAGAGTTTAAAAAGACATTAAAAGTTTTTTTTTTTTAATATTTACTGTACTATTATCCAAGCACCTTATATGTTTCATCTGTTCACTGCACCTTATATTTTTTATTTTTAGTTTGCACTGCAATTATACTGGTTATTTATCCATTTTTTATATTGCATTCTATGTTGATTTTTTTGATATGTCTGTGTGTTGTTACTGTGTGTAATGCTGCTGCTACATTGCACTTTCCCAGCTTATCTATTATACATTTTGACCATTCCTAATAAATATTGAATTGATTAAAACCTTGTCATGTCTATTTAAATACTTTTTAACTTGACTTTTTAAACCTGGAGCCATTCAGGAGGCCAAAACGATACAAATATTAATGCACATTTAACAAAACAGGTCTCCTTGCTTTAAATGCGTGCAGGTGCCTTTAATTCGCCATATGATAAGTAACCATGTGCTCGGGATGACGTCGAACAACAGCTGAGAAAAGAAGCTTTTTCATTTAAGCTGCCATTCTCTTCCAGAAGCACCTATCTGCCAGTTTCCACCTCAGGAAGCTTCACAGCGGCGACTTGTACATTATAGAGTGGTTTGGTGTGGCTCTCTCACTTAGTTTGGGTGTAATGGACAAAAATATTAAAAGTGACTTTTTAGCGTATCCCATGTAATTCTGGCTTTTTCCTTTTTCACATGCAATTCTGTGGGACTTTGGTGTTTTTCCACATGAGTGTGCCAGGCTGAAAAAACAAGCTTTTTCACACAAGCTGCCATTCTCTTCCAGAAGCACCTATCTGCCAGTTTCCACCTAAGGGAGCTTCACAGCGGTGACTTGTACATTATAGAGTGGTTTTCTGTGTTCCAAATGCAGTTATGCTTTTTCGACAAAAGAGGGCACACTTGACCACAGAATAATTCATTCTGGACTTGCAAAGCTTCACAGTGGCATAATTAAAGTGATGCATAAGTGGTTTGGTGTGGCTCTCTCACTTAGTTCAGCTGTAATGGACAAAACTATTAAAAGTGACTTTTTTGCGTTTCACATGTAATTCTGGCTTTTTCCTGTTTCACATGCAATTCTGTGGGACTTTGGTGTTTTTCCACCTAAGTGTGCCGAATGAGCTTCTCAGGCTGAGAAAACAAGCTTTTTCACACAAGCTGCCGTTCTCTTCCAGAAGCACCTATCTGCCAGTTTCCACCTCAGGAAGCTTCACAGCGTGCGACTTGTACATTATAGAGTGGTTTGGTGTGGCTCTCTCACTTAGTTTGGCTGTAATGAACAAAACTATTAAAAGTGACTTTTTTGCGTTTACCATGTAATTCTTGCTTTTTCCTGTTTCACATGCAATTCTGTGGGACTTTGGTGTTTTTCCACATGAGTGTGCCAGGCTGAAAAAACAAGCTTTTTCACACAAGCTGCCATTCTCTTCCAGAAGCACCTATCTGCCAGTTTCCACCTAAGGAAGCTTCACAGCGGTGACTTGTACATTATAGAGTGGTTTTCTGTGTTCCAAATGCAGTTATGCTTTTTCAACAAAAGAGGGCACACTTGACCACAGAATAATTCATTCTGGACTTGCAAAGCTTCACAGTGGCATAATTAAAGTGATGCATAAGTGGTTTGGTGTGGCTCTCTCACTTAGTTTGGCTGTAATGAACAAAAATATTAAAATTGACTTTTTTGCTTTTCCCATGTAATTCTGGCTTTTTCCTTTTTCACATGCAATTCTGTGGGACTTTGGTGTTTTTCCAACTAAGTGTGCTGAATGAGCTTCTCAGGCTGAGAAAACAAGCTTTTTCACACAAGCTGCCATTCTCTTCTGGAAGCACCTATCTGCCAGTTTCGACCTCAGGAAGCTTCACAGCGGCGACTTGTACATTATAGAGTGGTTTGGTGTGGCTCTCTCACTTAGTTTGGCTGTAATGGACAAAACTATTAAAAGTGACTTTTTAGCGTTTCCCATGTAATTCTGGCTTTTTCCTGTTTCACATGCAATCGAGCCCCGGACTGATTTCGCACTCTTGCTGGGGCAGGTGTATATAGTTGTTTGCAGTGTTGTGTGTGTGTTTTTTTTTAAAAAGACATTGACTTTCCCCTCCACAAGGACCGGGACTTTGCCGCAGTGTGGAGGCTTTCTACCAACACCGGTCCACCCACCCTGCCACAACTCTTCTACAGCACAGTGACACTCTGCTTGGAAAAAAATGTGTGTCCCATTCACACCTGTATAACACGCTGTCATGCCTCTGTGCTGTTCTGATTCTATGCACTGACAAGTTTTTTTTATTTTTTATATTTTGGACATGTGGGTATGTTCATTAATGTGATCACTGTTACATCAGTTACATCCAGTAGCTGCGACGCAAGATATCGGACTGCCATTTGTGCTGGTTCATCTGCTGTTGCCACTGGCTCTGTTGCTGCCAAAAAAATAAAAAGCCTTGTATGTACAGGTACTTCACACTGTAATGCCCCTGTGTTATGTATCCATGCATATCTGTGCTGAGCTCTTATACTATGTGTCTGCCTGCTGTGATTGCCTTGTGCCACTGCTCTGTTCTGCATCACCATTTATTATTATTATTATTATTATTATTATTATTATTAATGGATTGTAGTTTAAATAATCTATTTTGCTCTGTACTTCTGCTGTGTTTGATGTTGTTGTTGTGAAGATGCAGAACACAACAACAATATATTTAATTGATATTTATTTCACTGAAGAAAAAGGGGAAACAAATCATACACAGCATGTAACTTTAATTTATACATAAATAATTTATTTACCCTTTTTTTACTGAGAATTGTATTTTATTTGTAAAGCCCTTTCCACACTGATATGCTGCACTGTCCTGTATCCTGGACATCTGACTTCATATTTCAAATAAATTGTCATCATTTTATACTGGTATCATTGTTCTCTTGTCCTATATCAAATTTAAAGCAATAAACACTGATGATACATATTCTCAATAAACACTGATGATACATATTCTCAATAAAATGAAGACACAGGAGATAAACCGTACTGTAAATGAAAAATCCATTTATTATTGCATTGCCTGGCCTTGGAAATATGCAAATTCATTATCATTTATAGACTCTATACAACGGTTCCAAGCATGTTTTAATCATTTTTTTATATTTAGAGAAGACATTTCGACGCTATGCACGCGTTTCGCAGTTTGCCTCCGTCGGGATTCGAACCGGCGAGCGGGAGTGCCGTTCCGCACGTCGACCGCGCGTCTTTTGCGCTCTAGTGCGCATGCGCGGGTGCCGACCAAAACAGAGAAGAACGCTGGGGGAGCGCCTCTGGGACAGCCTTCGTCTCTGTACCTGTGTTCCACATAAATGTCCCCACCTACCGATTTCAGAGGCTATCATTGGCTCATGCTCAAATGGAACAGGCCAATGGGTGAAGGCCAGGTCAACCCCATTGGTCTGTTCCATTTGGGTGCTGTGCTGTGATTCGACAGCTCGCCGCATGTCCCGCCCACCCCCAAAGCCACAGCCACGGTCAGTGTCATTCATTCATTCGGACTGAGCGGCGTTTGAGTGAGCGGACGGACGGACATTCACACAATATTATATGGTTAGACAAACTTTATTGTTTGTAAAATTATGTGCTACATTGAAAAGGCAGCTTATATATTATACAGTAATCAGTTAGCAGTGAAACAGCGAGCCAATGTAACGTTAGCGTAAGTTAGGACTGCCGCCGATGTCATTACCGATCGGTGAAATGTGTTTAAAATAATATTCCCATACTGGGTTTACTTGTTGAGACCTAGGATATTGTACTGCTATTGTGTGGAGTTGATATTTAAAGTTTAACTGTGCTTTAGATGCGTTAGCATATAAATCGCTATTAGCATGCTAAGCGTTGGAAATGAATGAGCATTTAGCCACTGCTGTGATGAGCTGACGATCTCTGGAAACGCTTTAAAAACGTGATGAGACAACTTGGCTCACTTCTTAAGACCCTTGGTATGCTGGTACAACGAGGTGGAGTCAAAATTTGAAGTGTAAATATGGTTTAAATGTGTAAACAGACCAGCCGTGATTTTGCTAGCTAAAAACAAGGAGGTGAATGAGGTCATTTTAGTTACTACTTTTCTGAGGGCTGGCGATCTCTCACAATGTATTTAATCTTTAAACAGACTACCTGATTATCTTCCTTAGACCCTGTAGATGTAGTTACTACAGTTTGAAGTCAAAATTCAAAGTGTAAATATGGTTTAAATGTGTAAACAGGACGCCTGATGTTGAATGTATGTTAATGAATGGGCACAGTATCATTGAGTACAGTAATAGACTGTCAGTAGGATGTAAACAGTGCATGTGTAGCAGATTACTGACTTAAATCTTATTTCTTGTCTTTCTAGAAAATGCAGCCTATTTTCCGCTTTGAGGCAAACCTTGACCTGACCCTGCGGGCCTCTCAGGAGGCGCTGGCCTTGAGCCGCCGCCAGAGGGGGGGCCTCTGCCTCTGCCACTGCCCTGGTGGTGGTTAAGACCCCTGAGCTGGTGCGCTCTGAGGCAAGAGACAGGGTGGTGCAGAAGGGAGGTAACCCCACCGATCACCATCAGGTGCTGGCCGAGAGCGAGCTGCAGCTCGGCCAGTACCGTGGTCAGACGTTCCGGTGGCTGCTGGAGAATGACGTGGGATACGCAGTCACCATCTGTGTGTCCCACGAGGGAGAGAGAGACAAAGGGGGCACTAGTCAGCAGAATGCCCTCATGGTGCACAAAGACGCCCTCGTCTCCTACGCCAGGCTGTTCCCGCCGATGGTGGCAGCCATCGACAGGCGTAGGATGCTCGAGGGCAGTCCCCAGACCATGAGGGGCGTGGACGACACGCTGGTGGGGTTCGGTGTTCATAGTGACCTGACCTACAAGACCCTGTACGAGTCGACGGACCGTGAGCGGGCAAGGTAAGTTGTTTGTTTGTTTGTTTGTGTGTGTGTGTGTGTGTGTGTGTGTGTGTGTGTGTGTGTGTCTGTGTGTGTATCTGTGTGTGTCTGTGTGTGTATCTGTGTCTGTGTGTGTATGTCTGTGTGTGTGCGTGACTTTTTTACCCATTGCATTTCTGTTCTCTTTTTTAGCTATGTACAGTTTGTGAGGCAGGCGGCACCCACAGCCAAAGCGTCCAGGTTGGTGGACTTAAAAAAATATGTGCAGGCCCGGGATGCAGAGAAGGCAGCCCTGGCAGCACAACCACCACAACCACCCCTGGACGCTGTTGGTCCCCAGGATGGACCCTCGGATGCTGACCTGCTCGCTGCCGCCATGGAGGTCGACCCGTGCAGGGATGCCCCATCAGCCGTGCCCCCCTTCTCTCTCTCCCAGCCACCGGAACGTCCCCTTCAGGACAACACCTGTGGGGAGAGGTCAGGCCCCGGCGCACAGGTATGCTCAGTGATGACATATTGTGTTGTAGTGTGTGTGTGTCTGTGTTCAGTACACTAACGGTCTGACACTGCTGTGTGTTTCAGCTGCTACCACGTGGCTGGAGGCTGACGCTCCCCGAAGAGCAGCACGACTGGGTGGGCCGGGCACTGTTCAGGAGGGCACCCAACGGGCAGGGTGTCCTCACATCTGAACTCCGCCTGTGGTGGCACCCACCAGGTGCCCGGCCCCTCTACACCCAGCCACCCGCCACAGCCCACCCCTTTTTCCAGAGTCCCTTTTTCCTGTGGGTGCCCTACAGGATGTGGGCGTACCACCTCCGCTGCCCCATCGTCGCCTGTGGGGGCAAGCTTGCGGGAGCTGGCCTCTACAAGACGGTGAGGAGGGTCTTGGACAGGAGCTGCTGGTACTTCATGGGCACGGAGTACCTGGAATGCAGCTCCTGTCACAAGAAGATGCCGGGATGGTCGCAGGACATCTTGGGACAGCTGGACATGGCCCATCGTGAGCAGTTTCCAGCAGTTCTCACGTACAAGTAAGTAATGTAAACAGTAACAGCAACAGTAATGTATTTCTGTGGTTTTCTCCAGTAACCTCTGATCACCTCTTTCCCCTCCCAGGTTGTCCTGTGACAGAGCTGTGATCGGGCTCATGAAGGAGCGCACTTTGGGCAACAGTGCGTCTCGCCTCCGTGCCTCTCTGGTGGAGCAGCACACCAGAGAGTGGATGGCGCGGTCGATGCTGTACCTTTCCGTGCTCCGCAAGCTTCGGGTACCGGGCGCTGCGCCGCTGGCGGCGTCGTCGCTCCCAACCATGCACCCGGTGCCCACAGTGCTCTGGCTCATCAACGTCTACGTCAGGGACGCCTTGACGAGGCTCGACGAGACGAGAGCCAGAGTCACTTCCATCTTTGGTGATCTTTTGAAGATGGACTCCACCAAGAAGGTAGGTTTTGTTATCCACCACAGCGTGCCGTGTACCCAGTGTAATGTTTGTTTTGTCATGTGTCTGAATGTTGTTGTGTTGCTGTGTCACACAGATCACCAAAAAGCTTGCGGGCGGTGCTGCCGGGACGGCCGCCTGGGTCACCAACGTCGGCAATGAGTACGGGCAGGTGCTCATGTCCGTCCTCACCGCAGCTGAGGGGGGGCGGACTTGTCGACATGGCATGGTACCGCGAAGCCGGGAAGGCCCCTCCAAGGGTCCTGTACGTGGACCGGGACTGCTGTGCCACCGTGGGACAGTGTCAAACGTCCAAGCTGTTCCACGAGTGGCACGAGCTGGTCGTCAGGCTCGACGTGTGGCACCTCATGCGGCGTTTCGCCAGAGGGGGTGACCACCGACAGCCACCAGCTCTACGGCCTCTTCATGGCGAGGCTCTCCTTCGCCATTTTTGAGTGGGACGCCGAAGACGTGTCCCGCCTGAGAGGAGCCAAGCAGTCCGAGGAGGGGAGGGACGCCCAGGAGGTCAAGCTGTCCGCCAAGGAGCTCGCCCGTCACTGCCGGCGCCGCACCAGGGGTGCAGTGGAGACGGAGCGGCTGGTCCAAGAGGTGCTGGACACCTTCTGGCACGTGACGGACAGCATGGGCGTCCCTTTGATCGACCGCGCCCGAATGGAGGAGATCTGGAGCACGCAGCGCCGACACCTCGACTGCATCCAGGACCCTGCGGGAGTGGACCTCTACACCAAGACGGGAGAGCTCACCAAAGGCGGGGTGAGGCTCCCCGTCTACCGGTGCGGCCGAGGCTCCACTTCCCTGGAATCGTTCCACCTGCACCTGTGCCGCTTCATCCCAGGTAAGTACATGTGTGGTTTACAACACAGACTCAATTATGTATTTGTGTGTTTATTTGTCCTCACACTAACTGTGTTGCTTTGTTTCTGCTTAGGACAATCTGCAAGTGATGTACACTTCCAGGTGTACCTGCTGGAGGGCCTGGTGCGGTGGAACGAGAATCGAGGGAGGACAGAGGTCGGCGCTGCGTTGCTACAGTGCCCAGCTGCAGCACAGCTTCGACCAGCTGACCCAAGAGCTTCTTGGGCTCACGCTGGTCGACACGTACACCATGCCCAGGGAGTACACAGGTAAGTCATAAATCTGTCTGAGGTAACGGTAACGTTTAACACCTGTCTTAGGTGTCTGTCATTTAACATCTGTGTCTCTGTGTGCCCACAGGGGAACTCATTGGGGTGGAGTACCTGTTCTCCCAGACGGGCGCTGTGCTGCAGAAGGACCTGGATGATCCTGACGCTCCAGGAGGGACTGATGAGGACGAAGCCGGGGGGGGGGGGGCAGTGATGAAGAGTTCGAGGAGGAGGAACCAGAGGAGATTCGTCTCCTCGAACACCACAGCGCTCTCCTTCAGTCCTCAAACCTCACCCGCGTGGACCAAATGGAGGTGCAGCAGGCTGAGGAGGAGGAGGAGGAGGAGGAGGAAGGAGGATGTTATCGGGCCAGGTGGAGGCAGCTACCAGCACGTCGTGGCCCTGGCCCAGGCCCTCGTGGAACTGCGCCACCGCCGCTACGTCACTCCCAGGCAAGCCAGAGAGATCACCGCTCTCTGGCTGAAGTTGAGTGATTGGGACAAGGCAGCGGTCAAATTCCCCCCCCGTCACCAGGGCCGGCTTGTCCAAGGCCGATTCCGGACCACCCAGCGGCACGCTCACATGCCAGGGGTGTGGATAGTGTGAAGCGGTAAGCAGTCACAATAAATTTCCAAGCTTTTTTGGTTCTTGTCCTGTCCTGTCAGTCACTAATTAACTCACTGACTCACTCTCTCTCTCTCTCTCTCTCTCCTCTCTCTCTCTCTGTCTATGTAGTGCGGTCCTGGGCAAGGGGGCGGGAGCGGCGCAGTCTCCCGATGTGTCGAGGCTTGTGGAGGCTGTCCTGCTGGACCTCAGCATCCTCCACTGCAGCGAGGGCAGGAAGATTGCCGGGGTCTGGATTCCTCGCTGGGGTGCCGTCATGAGGGACTATCTAACAATTCGCGAGAATGTTTATAGTTGTGCAGCCCTCATGACGAGCACCCGCATCCAGCTATATGATGTCAATCGGCGGACCCTGACGCAATGGTAAGACCTGATCCTTTCTCTCACATCTGATTTGAAGTGGCACTGTGTGAGTGTGTGTGTGTGATGTCATGATTACTAATGTGCATTTGTTACATTCTGTTTTTTAAGGCACAACCAGAGGAGCAAGGCCATGATGAGGGACACCATCGCCATTGCAGTCCTGGGGCCCAGCACTCCCCAGACTGCAGCGGAGCCCCCTGCCTGCCCCACCGACTGTGCTGCAGCAGCCTGAGCAGCCAGACCAGCCCCCTCCAGCACCGCCTGCCCACGGACGCTTCTGGTCCTGGACCTCATCGTCGCCAGCTCCTCCACTGCCTCCTCCTCCTCCCTCATCAGCCACCCCACAAGCCTCCAGCGCGGACGCCGTCCTGTCCACCAGCGTCAGCGCGGAGGCCGGTGACATCCCCTCCACAGCCACAGCTGCCACTGCTCCACCAGTGCCAAGGAACACCGCCTGGAGGCGCAAGCTCCAGGAGGAGAAAGAGCGTTGTGCCGGGAGCTGGGAGAACACTTAAAACCAGCAAAGAAGGTCTCCCACTTTAACTGCAGGCGCAGTGGCCAACCGAAGACGCGGGCGTTTGGCCACAGCCGCTACAAGAAGGAGACCTTCTGCTCCCGGGCCGAGGGGAAAGGGAGAACTGTGGAGCAGTGGCTGGCAGAGGTGAAGGGGCGTGATGGAGCAGCCCCCCTGCCTGAGCGAACACTTCACTTTGTGTGTGTGTGTGTGTGTGTGTGAGTGAGGGGCGGCTCCCCTCAACGAACGCTTTGTGTGTGTGTGTGTGTGTGTGTGTGTGTGTGGTGTGTGTGTGTGTGTGTGTGTGTGTGTGTGTGTGTGTGTGTGTGTGTGTGTGTGTGTGTGTGTGTGTGTGTGTGTTTGGGAGGGAGGGATTTGTAAATATTGTGTATATAGTGTATTTAGTTTGTCAATTATGTTTGCTAAATAAATATTGTGTATATAGTTGTCTTATATAAGATATTCCTTTATTTGTCCCACAATGGGGAAATTCCAATATATATCTATATAGTTGTATATTGCTGTCTTAATTGTTTTTGTTTTAAATAAACTTTTCTTTTTTAAACCAATGCTTTCTCCTGCTTCTTTCGGTCTTTAAGAAATTAAATAAATATAGGGAAGACTAGGTATCTAGACTAGGTGCCTGATATCACTAAATTCCCACAGGTAACAGTCACACAATACATCATTCCCTCTCCTCACTTAAAACTAGGGTCAAGGGGTCAACCCAGGGTCAGGTTCAAAGGTTTACCTAGAGACTAGGTGAGAATGGGCCTCAAATGGACACTGTAAAACAACAGGGGGTGCTGAGGGTTTAGTTGGACAGAATGGAAGGCAGAAAAGCAACGCGGAAAACCAAACACGTCACTTCATTAGGTTTGTTAGAAATATACTTTGTTAAACTGCATCTGTGTTTCTATGTACCTTGACTAACAGAGTTCTGTATTGTATTTGTATTTAAGTGGACTACGACTGCACATCCTCCTCCTCCTCCTCCTCCTCCAGCTCCTCTCCTTGACGGCTTCAGGCAGCAGAGCCAGTGGCGGGGACCAGCAAGCCCACCCGTTGCACTGTGTACAGGCGCAAAATTAAAGCAGCAAAAGACAAAAAAGTCCTCCAAAGTACCAGGGGAAAGCCACAGCACAAACCTGGTGACCCCTGCAACATCCGTGGCCAAGCATGCACGGTGGATGGTGGCCACACTTACCTCAAGGGCCAATACTTTTGTGCTGTGGAAGAGGGCCCTGGAGGACGCACAGTGCAAGAGTAGATCAGGGAACAGCTTGGCCCTGGTGAGCTACAGAAGCTCCCCAGAACAACAGCCTGGAACCTCAAACAGAGGCATGAGAAACCAGAGAAACCAGGTGGGAAAGTGAGGAAGCCCCACAAACTGCGGATCTGCCAACTCTGTGGCCAGCCACAGCAGAAAGACTTTGGCCACAGCCAATATGGGGGAGAGCACTTCTGTGCTTTCTATGAAGGGAAGACTGTGGAGCTGTGGCTGGCTGAGAAGAGTTTAAAAAGACATTAAAAGTTTTTTTTTTTTTAATATTTACTGTACTATTATCCAAGCACCTTATATGTTTCATCTGTTCACTGCACCTTATATTTTTTATTTTTAGTTTGCACTGCAATTATACTGGTTATTTATCCATTTTTTATATTGCATTCTATGTTGATTTTTTTGATATGTCTGTGTGTTGTTACTGTGTGTAATGCTGCTGCTACATTGCACTTTCCCAGCTTATCTATTATACATTTTGACCATTCCTAATAAATATTGAATTGATTAAAACCTTGTCATGTCTATTTAAATACTTTTTAACTTGACTTTTTAAACCTGGAGCCATTCAGGAGGCCAAAACGATACAAATATTAATGCACATTTAACAAAACAGGTCTCCTTGCTTTAAATGCGTGCAGGGGCCTTTAATTCGCCATATGATAAGTAACCATGTGCTCGGGATGACGTCGAACAACAGCTGAGAAAAGAAGCTTTTTCATTTAAGCTGCCATTGTCTTCCAGAAGCACCTATCTGCCAGTTTCCACCTCAGGAAGCTTCACAGCGGTGACTAGTACATTATAGAGTGGTTTGGTGTGGCTCTCTCACTTAGTTTGGCTGTAATGCACAAAACTATTAAAAGTGACTTTTTTGCGTTTCCCATGTAATTCTGGCTTTTTCCTGTTTCACATGCAATTCTGTGGGACTTTGGTGTATTTCCACCTAAGTGTGCCAAATGAGTTTCTTAGGCTGAGAAAACAAGCTTTTTCACACAAGCTGCCATTCTCTTCCAGAAGCACCTATCTGCCAGTTTCCACCTCAGGAAGCTTCACAGCGGCGACTTGTACATTATAGAGTGGTTTGGTGTGGCTCTCTCACTTAGTTTAGCTGTAATGGACAAAACTATTAACCGTCTGTACTCTATGCTGGCCGTTTGTGTCCAATTCACTTCCTTTTTTTTGACCATTTTAGCTGTGTTAATGCATATGGAATGTTATTGCCCAAGGGTCTGGATTTTTTTCAGATTTTTTAATTTTCAAAACCTGCTCTTTAAATATGTCAATATTATACTGTATATCTCCAATTGTACCTCGTGGCTCTATCATGGACACTTTTGGCCAATTGAAACCCATGACAACATTTTTTTTTAAATTCCTTGTGATGTGCAGTATTAAATCATATAATTTTAGGTAAAATGGCTTTCATTCTAAACTCAACAATTGAAAATTTTAGTTTTTAATGTTTTCTACCAGATTATGTCATTTGTCCATTTTTTGCCAAGGGAGCAATTTCAGGTAATATTCTTAGTTTCCACTAGGGGCGTATGATGGCTTACTGCACTCCAATGGAGCAAATGAATGACACAATTTTGACATAGGTGTGATCTTAAGGATGTCAGATAATGATGTGTGTTTGTGCATGAAAAAAAATGTGCCTATAAATATGTATTTGCAAGATAGAGTGACATAAATTACAGTGTAGCATACCTCCAAGTTTCAGTGAATTTCTTTTGGTACAGGCTATTGAGCTTTGAGTTTCCAAGGCAAACTTGGCTTTGATGCACAAGTTGAAAACACCTGTAGCTTTGATCTTTTTGTAAAAGAATGCCACACACAACTACACAATAGCCCTTACATACTCAAATAGCTGCTCTCCAAAAAAAAAAAAAAAAAGGATCACAGGTCATCTTGACTTCGGGGTGAACAAAAACAAAGTCTGACAATGTTTATAAATCTGTCCTGGAGTTTATGCAGGTGCAGTCAGTACTAATGCTATAAGTGAGCCTAACAGCTCCCAGATCATTCTTTCTCTGGCAAGATGGCGAAAAGGTCATATTCACTGAATGAAGCACTTGAGTATGTGATGGGCTCGGTCAGGGAAGGTGGGGAGAAATCCTCTGCGCTTGAGGAGGAGACATCTTGTACCCAAGATGAGGACACGTCCTCTCCTGAAGATGAGGGGACACCCTCCTCAGAGGATGACAGCAACACCACTGATGAGGAGTACCAGCCAGTGCCTGATTCCTCTTCCTCAGGGGAAGAGGACGATACAGACACAGCGGTGGAGGCCGAGCAGCTGATGGCAGAGACAGTGGAGCCGGCGGGTGAGTGGACGTCTCATCATTGGAAAATTATGTGGTTTCACACTGCTGAAGAGACACTGCACTTACAATCCAGTACCCACTGGTATCACCCCAGGGCCCACCCTTTATGCAGTTGCACGCATCAGCAACCTGAGTTCTGCCCCTTATCTGTCAGTTTCCACCTCAGAAAGCTTCACAGCGGTGAATTTTACATTATAGAATGGTTTTCTGTGTTCTAACTGCAGTTACGCCTTTTCGACAAAAGAGGGAATACTTGACCACAGAATAATTCATTTTGGACTTGCAAAGCTTTCACAGTGGCATAATTAAAGTGATGGATGAAGTGGTTTGGTGTGGCTCTCTCACTTAGTTTAGCTGTAATGGACAAAACTATGAAAATTGATTTTTTTGTGTTTCCCATGTAATTCTGGCTTTTTCCTGTTTCACATGCAATTCTGTGGGACTTTGGTGTTTTTCCACCTAAGTGTGCCGAATGAGCTTCTCAGGCTGAGAAAACAAGCTTTTTCACACAAGCTGCCATTCTCTTCCAGAAGCACCTATCTGCCAGTTTCCACCTCAGGAAGCTTCACAGCGGCGACTTGTACATTATAGAGTGGTTTGGTGTGGCTCTCTCACTTAGTTTGGCTGTAATGGACAAAACTATTAAAAGTGACTTTTTTGCGTTTCACATGTAATTCTGTGGGACTTTGGTGTTTTTCCACCTAAGTGTGCCAGGCTGAGAAAACAAGCTTTTTCACACAAGCTGCCATTCTCTTCCAGAAGCACCTATCTGCCAGTTTCCACCTCAGGAAGCTTCACAGCGGCATCCTGAATATGATTGGACACCCTCCTCAGAGGATGACAGCAACACCACTGTTGAGGAGTACCAGCCAGTGCCTGATTCCTCTTCCTCAGGGGAAGAGGACGATACAGACACAGCGGTGGAGGCCGAGCAGCTGATGGCAGAGACAGTGGAGCCGGCGGGTGAGTGGATGTCTCATCATTGGAAAATTATGTGGTTTCACACTGCTGAAGAGACACTGCACTACAATCCAGTACCCACTGGTATCACCCCAGGGCCCACCCTTTATGCAGTTGCACGCATCAGCAACCTGAGTTCTGCCCCTTATCTGTCAGTTTCCACCTCAGAAAGCTTCACAAAGGTGAATTTTACATTATACAGTGGTTTTCTGTGTTCCAACTGCAGTTACGCCTTTTCGACAAAAGAGGGAATACTTGACCATAGAATAATTCATTTTGGACTTGCAAAGCTTCACAGTGGCATAATTAAAGTGATGGATGAAGTGGTTTGGTGTGGCTCTCTCACTTAGTTTAGCTGTAATGGACAAAACTATGAAAAGTGACTTTTTTGCTTTTTCCATGTAATTCTGACTTTTTCCTGTTTCACATGTAATTCTGTGGGACTTTGGTGTTTTTCCACCTAAGTGTGCCAGGCTGAGAAAACAAGCTTTTTCACACAAGCTGCCATTCTCTTCCAGAAGCACCTATCTGCCAGTTTCCACCTCAGGAAGCTTCACAGCGGTGACTTTTACATTATAGAGTGGTTTGGTGTGGCTCTCTCACTTAGTTTGGCTGTAATGGACAAAAATATTAAAAGTGACTTTTTTGCGTTTCCCATGTAATTCTGGCTTTTTCCTGTTTCACATGCAATTCTGTGGGACTTTGGTGTTTTTCCACCTAAGTGTGCCAGGCTGAGAAAACAAGCTTTTTCACACAAGCTGCCATTCTCTTCATGAAGCACCTATCTGCCAGTTTCCACCTCAGGAAGCTTCACAGCGGCATCCTGAAGATGATTGGACACCCTCCTCAGAGGATGACAGCAACACCACTGATGAGGAGTACCAGCCAGTGCCTGATTCCTCTTCCTCAGGGAAGAGGACGATACAGACACAGCGGTGGAGGCCGAGCAGCTGATGGCAGAGACAGTGGAGCCGGCGGGTGAGTGGATGTCTCATCATTGGAAAATTATGTGGTTTCACACTGCTGAAGAGACACTGCACTTACAATCCAGTACCCACTGGTATCACCCCAGGGCCCACCCTTTATGCAGTTGCACGCATCAGCAACCTGAGTTCTGCCCCTTATCTGTCAGTTTCCACCTCAGAAAGCTTCACAAAGGTGAATTTTACATTATACAGTGGTTTTCTGTGTTCCAACTGCAGTTACGCCTTTTCGACAAAAGAGGGAATACTTGACCATAGAATAATTCATTTTGGACTTGCAAAGCTTCACAGTGGCATAATTAAAGTGATGGATGAAGTGGTTTGGTGTGGCTCTCTCACTTAGTTTAGCTGTAATGGACAAAACTATGAAAAGTGACTTTTTGCTTTTTCCATGTAATTCTGACTTTTTCCTGTTTCACATGTAATTCTGTGGGACTTTGGTGTTTTTCCACCTAAGTGTGCCAGGCTGAGAAAACAAGCTTTTTCACACAAGCTGCCATTCTCTTCCAGAAGCACCTATCTGCCAGTTTCCACCTCAGGAAGCTTCACAGCGGTGACTTTTACATTATAGAGTGGTTTGGTGTGGCTCTCTCACTTAGTTTGGCTGTAATGGACAAAAATATTAAAAGTGACTTTTTTGCGTTTCCCATGTAATTCTGGCTTTTTCCTGTTTCACATGCAATTCTGTGGGACTTTGGTGTTTTTCCACCTAAGTGTGCCAGGCTGAGAAAACAAGCTTTTTCACACAAGCTGCCATTCTCTTCATGAAACACCTATCTGCCAGTTTCCACCTCAGGAAGCTTCACAGCGGCATCCTGAAGATGATTGGACACCCTCCTCAGAGGATGACAGCAACACCACTGATGAGGAGTACCAGCCAGTGCCTGATTCCTCTTCCTCAGGGGAAGAGGACGATACAGACACAGCGGTGGAGGCCGAGCAGCTGATGGCAGAGACAGTGGAGCCGGCGGGTGAGTGGATGTCTCATCATTGGAAAATTATGTGGTTTCACACTGCTGAAGAGACACTGCACTACAATCTAGTACCCACTGGTATCACCCCAGGGCCCACCCTTTATGCAGTTGCACGCATCAGCAACCTGAGTTCTGCCCCTTATCTGTCAGTTTCCACCTCAGAAAGCTTCACAAAGGTGAATTTTACATTATACAGTGGTTTTCTGTGTTCCAACTGCAGTTACGCCTTTTCGACAAAAGAGGGAATACTTGACCATAGAATAATTCATTTTGGACTTGCAAAGCTTCACAGTGGCATAATTAAAGTGATGGATGAAGTGGTTTGGTGTGGCTCTCTCACTTAGTTTAGCTGTAATGGACAAAACTATGAAAAGTGACTTTTTTGCGTTTTCCATGTAATTCTGTCTTTTTCCTGTTTCACATGTAATTCTGTGGGACTTTGGTGTTTTTCCACCTAAGTGTGCCAGGCTGAGAAAACAAGCTTTTTCACACAAGCTGCCATTCTCTTCCAGAAGCACCTATCTGCCAGTTTCCACCTCAGGAAGCTTCACAGCGGCGACTTGTACATTATAGAGTGGTTTGGTGTGGCTCTCTCACTTAGTTTGGCTGTAATGGACAAAAATATTAAAAGTGACTTTTTTGCGTTTCCCATGTAATTCTGGCTTTTTGCTGTTCCACATGCAATTCTGTGGGACTTTGGTGTTTTTCCACCTAAGTGTGCAGGGCTGAAAAAACAAGCTTTTTCACACAAGCTGCCATTCTCTTCCAGAAGCACCTATGTGCCAGTTTCCACCTCAGGAAGCCTCACAGCGGCGACTTGTACATTATAGAGTGGTTTTGTGTGGCTCTGTCACTTAGTTTGGCTGTAATGCACAAAACTATTAAAAGTGACTTTTCTGCGTTTCCCATGTAATTCTGGCTTTTTCTTGTTTCACATGCAATTCTGTGGGACTTTGGTGTTTTTCCACCTAAGTGTGCCGAATGAGCTTCTCAGGCTGAGAAAACAAGCTTTTTCACACAAGCTGCCATTCTCTTCCAGAAGCACCTATGTGCCAGTTTCCACCTCAGGAAGCCTCACAGCGGCGACTTGTACATTATAGAGTGGATTTGTGTGGCTCTGTCACTTAGTTTGGCTGTAATTCACAAAACTATTAAAAGTGACTTTTCTGCGTTTCCCATGTAATTCTGTCTTTTCTTGTTTCACATGCAATTCTGTGGGACTTTGGTGTTTTTCCACCTAAGTGTGCCAGGCTGAGAAAACAAGCTTTTTCACACAAGCTGCCATTCTCTTCCAGAAGCACCTATCTGCCAGTTTCCACCTCAGGAAGCTTCACAGCGGCATCCTGAAGATGATTGGACACCCTCCTCAGAGGATGACAGCAACACCACTGATGAGGAGTACCAGCCAGTGCCTGATTCCTCTTCCTCAGGGGAAGAGGACGATACAGACACAGCGGTGGAGGCCGAGCAGCTGATGGCAGAGACAGTGGAGCCGGCGGGTGAGTGGATGTCTCATCATTGGAAAATTATGTGGTTTCACACTGCTGAAGAGACACTGCACTACAATCCAGTACCCACTGGTATCACCCCAGGGCCCACCCTTTATGCAGTTGCACGCATCAGCAACCTGAGTTCTGCCCCTTATCTGTCAGTTTCCACCTCAGAAAGCTTCACAAAGGTGAATTTTACATTATACAGTGGTTTTCTGTGTTCCAACTGCAGTTACGCCTTTTCGACAAAAGAGGGAATACTTGACCATAGAATAATTCATTTTGGACTTGCAAAGCTTCACAGTGGCATAATTAAAGTGATGGATGAAGTGGTTTGGTGTGGCTCTCTCACTTAGTTTAGCTGTAATGGACAAAACTATGAAAAGTGACTTTTTTGCGTTTTCCATGTAATTCTGGCTTTTTCTTGTTTCACATGCAATTCTGTGGGACTTTGGTGTTTTTCCACCTAAGTGTGCCCAATGTGCTTCTCAGGCTGAGAAAACAAGCTTTTTCACACAAGCTGCCATTCTCTTCCAGAAGCACCTATGTGCCAGTTTCCACCTCAGGAAGCCTCACAGCGGCGACTTGTACATTATAGAGTGGTTTGGTGTGGCTCTGTCACTTAGTTTGGCTGTAATGCACAAAACTATTAAAAGTGACTTTTCTGCGTTTCCCATGTAATTCTGGCTTTTTCTTGTTTCACATGCAATTCTGTGGGACTTTGGTGTTTTTCCACCTAAGTGTGCCGAATGAGCTTCTCAGGCTGAGAAAACAAGCTTTTTCACACAAGCTGCCATTCTCTTCCAGAAGCACCTATGTGCCAGTTTCCACCTCAGGAAGCCTCACAGCGGCGACTTGTACATTATAGAGTGGTTTTGTGTGGCTCTGTCACTTAGTTTGGCTGTAATGCACAAAACTATTAAAAGTGACTTTTCTGCGTTTCCCATGTAATTCTGGCTTTTTCTGGTTTCACATGCAATTCTGTGGGACTTTGGTGTTTTTCCACCTAAGTGTGCCGAATGAGCTTCTCAGGCTGAGAAAACAAGCTTTTTCACACAAGCTGCCATTCTCTTCCAGAAGCACCTATGTGCCAGTTTCCACCTCAGGAAGCCTCACAGCGGCGACTTGTACATTATAGAGTGGTTTGGTGTGGCTCTGTCACTTAGTTTGGCTGTAATGCAAAAAACTATTAAAAGTGACTTTTCTGCGTTTCCCATGTAATTCTGGCTTTTTCTTGTTTCACATGCAATTCTGTTTGACTTTGGTGTTTTTCCACCTAAGTGTGCCGAATGAGCTTCTCAGGCTGAGAAAACAAGCTTTTTCACACAAGCTGCCATTCTCTTCCAGAAGGACCTATGTGCCAGTTTCCACCTCAGGAAGCCTCACAGCGGCGACTTGTACATTATAGAGTGGTTTTGTGTGGCTCTGTCACTTAGTTTGGCTGTAATGCACAAAACTATTAAAAGTGACTTTTCTGCGTTTCCCATGTAATTCTGGCTTTTTTTGTTTCATATGCAATTCTGTGGGACTTTGGTGTTTTTCCACCTAAGTGTGCCGAATGAGCTTCTCAGGCTGAGAAAACAAGCTTTTTCACACAAGCTGCCATTCTCTTCCAGAAGCACCTATGTGCCAGTTTCCACCTCAGGAAGCCTCACAGCGGCGACTTGTACATTATAGAGTGGATTTGTGTGGCTCTGTCACTTAGTTTGGCTGTAATGCACAAAACTATTAAAAGTGACTTTTCTGCGTTTCCCATGTAATTCTGGCTTTTTTTTGTTTCATATGCAATTCTGTGGGACTTTTGTGTTTTTCCACCTAAGTGTGCCGAATGAGCTTCTCAGGCTGAGAAAACAAGCTTTTTCACATAAGCTGCAATTCTCTTCCAGAAGCACCTATCTGTCATTTTCCACCTCAGGAAGCCTCACAGTGGCGACTTGTACATTATAGAATGGATTTGTGTGGCTCTGTCACTTAGTTTGGCTGTAATGCACAAAACTATTAAAAGTGACTTTTCTGCGTTTCCCATGTAATTCTGGCTTTTTCTTGTTTCACATGCAATTCTGTGGGACTTGGTGTTTTTCCACCTAAGTGTGCCGAATGAGCTTCTCAGGCTGAGAAAACAAGCTTTTTCACACAAGCTGCCATTCTCTTCCAGAAGCACCTATGTGCCAGTTTGCACCTCAGGAAGCCTCACAGCGGCGACTTGTACATTATAGAGTGGATTTGTGTGGCTCTGTCACTTAGTTTGGCTGTAATGCACAAAACTATTAAAAGTGACTTTTCTGCGTTTCCCATGTAATTCTGGCTTTTTCTTGTTTCACATGCAATTCTGTGGGACTTTGGTGTTTTTTCACCTAAGTGTGCCGAATGAGCTTCTCAGGCTGAGAAAACAAGCTTTTTCACACAAGCTGCCATTCTCTTCCAGAAGCACCTATGTGCCAGTTTCCACCTCAGGAATCCTCACAGCGGCGACTTGTACATTATAGAGTGGTTTTGTGTGGCTGTGTCACTTAGTTTGGCTGTAATGCACAAAACTATTAAAAGTGACTTTTCTGCGTTTCCCATGTAATTCTGGCTTTTTCTTGTTTCACATGCAATTCTGTGGGACTTTGGTGTTTTTCCACCTAAGTGTGCCGAATGAGCTTCTCAGGCTGAGAAAACAAGCTTTTTCACACAAGCTGCCATTCTCTTCCAGAAGCACCTATCTTACAGTTTCCACCTCAGGAAGCCTCACAGCGGCGACTTGTACATTATAGAGTGGTTTGGTGTGGCTCTGTCATTTAGTTTGGCTGTAATGCACAAAACTATTAAAAGTGACTTTTCTGCGTTTCCCATGTAATTCTGGCTTTTTCTTGTTTCACATGCAATTCTGTGGGACTTTGGTGTTTTTCCACCTAAGTGTGCCGAATGAGCTTCTCAGGCTGAGAAAACAAGCTTTTTCACACAAGCTGCCATTCTCTTCCAGAAGCACCTATGTGCCAGTTTCCACCTCAGGAAGCCTCACAGCGGCGACTTGTACATTATAGAGTGGTTTGGTGTGGCTTTGTCACTTAGTTTGGCTGTAATGCACAAAACTATTAAAAGTGACTTTTCTGCGTTTCCCATGTAATTCTGGCTTTTTCTTGTTTCACATGCAATTCTGTGGGACTTTGGTGTTTTTCCACCTAAGTGTGCCGAATGAGCTTCTCAGGCTGAGAAAACAAGCTTTTTCACACAAGCTGCCATTCTCTTCCAGAAGCACCTATGTGCCAGTTTCCACCTCAGGAAGCCTCACAGCGGCGACTTGTACATTATAGAGTGGTTTGGTGTGGCTCTGTCACTTAGTTTGGCTGTAATGCACAAAACTATTAAAAGTGACTTTTCTGCGTTTCCCATGTAATTCTGGCTTTTTCTTGTTTCACATGCAATTCTGTGGGACTTTGGTGTTTTTCCACCTAAGTGTGCCGAATGAGCTTCTCAGGCTGAGAAAACAAGCTTTTTCACACAAGCTGCCATTCTCTTCCAGAAGCACCTATGTGCCAGTTTCCACCTCAGGAAGCCTCACAGCGGCGACTTGTACATTATAGAGTGGTTTGGTGTGGCTCTGTCACTTAGTTTGGCTGTAATGCACAAAACTATTAAAAGTGACTTTTCTGCGTTTCCCATGTAATTCTGGCTTTTTCTGGTTTCACATGCAATTCTGTGGGACTTTGGTGTTTTTCCACCTAAGTGTGCCGAATGAGCTTCTCAGGCTGAGAAAACAAGCTTTTTCACACAAGCTGCCATTCTCTTCCAGAAGCACCTATGTGCCAGTTTCCACCTCAGGAAGCCTCACAGCGGCGACTTGTACATTATAGAGTGGTTTGGTGTGGCTCTGTCACTTAGTTTGGCTGTAATGCAAAAAACTATTAAAAGTGACTTTTCTGCGTTTCCCATGTAATTCTGGCTTTTTCTTGTTTCACATGCAATTCTGTGGGACTTTGGTGTTTTTCCACCTAAGTGTGCCGAATGAGCTTCTCAGGCTGAGAAAACAAGCTTTTTCACACAAGCTGCCATTCTCTTCCAGAAGCACCTATGTGCCAGTTTCCGCCTCAGGAAGCCTCACAGCGGCGACTTGTACATTATAGAGTGGTTTGGTGTGGCTCTGTCACTTAGTTTGGCTGTAATGCAAAAAACTATTAAAAGTGACTTTTCTGCGTTTCCCATGTAATTCTGGCTTTTTCTTGTTTCACATGCAATTCTGTGGGACTTTGGTGTTTTTCCACCTAAGTGTGCCGAATGAGCTTCTCAGGCTGAGAAAACAAGCTTTTTCACACAAGCTGCCATTCTCTTCCAGAAGCACTTATCTGCCAGTTTCCACCTCAGGAAGCTTCACAGCGGTGACTTGTACATTATAGAGTGGTTCTCTGTGTTCCAACTGAAATTACACTTTTTCGACAGAAGAGGGCAGACTTGACCACAGAATAATTCATTCTGGACTTGCAAAGCTTCACAGTGGCATTATGAAATTGATGCATGAAGCGGTTTGGTGTGGCTCTCTCACAAAGTTCAGCTGTAATGGACAAAACTATTAAAAGTGACTTTTTTGCGTTTCCCATGTAATTCTGTCTTTTTCCTGTTTCACATGCAATTCTGTGGGACTTTGGTGTTTTTCCACCTAAGTGTGCCAAATGAGCTTCTCAGGCTGAGAAAACAAGCTTTTTCACACAAGCTGCCATTCTCTTCCAGAAGCACCTATGTGCCAGTTTCCACCTCAGGAAGCCTCACAGCGGCGACTTGTACATTATAGAGTGGTTTTGTGTGGCTCTGTCACTTAGTTTGGCTGTAATGCACAAAACTATTAAAAGTGACTTTTCTGCGTTTCCCATGTAATTCTGGCTTTTTGTTGTTTCACATGCAATTCTGTGGGACTTTGGTGTTTTTCCACCTAAGTGTGCTGAATGAGCTTCTCAGGCTGAGAAAACAAGCTTTTTCACACAAGCTGCCATTCTCTTCCAGAAGCACCTATGTGCCAGTTTCCACCTCAGGAAGCCTCACAGCGGCGACTTGTACATTATAGAGTGGTTTGGTGTGGCTCTGTCACTTAGTTTGGCTGTAATGCACAAAACTATTAAAAGTGACTTTTCTGCGTTTCCCATGTAATTCTGGCTTTTTCTTGTTTCACATGCAATTCTGTAGGACTTTGGTGTTTTTCCACCTAAGTGTGCCGAATGAGCTTCTCAGGCTGAGAAAACAAGCTTTTTCACACAAGCTGCCAGTCTCTTCCAGAAGCACCTATGTGCCAGTTTCCACCTCAGGAATCCTCACAGCGGCGACTTGTACATTATAGAGTGGTTTTGTGTGGCTGTGTCACTTAGTTTGGCTGTAATGCACAAAACTATTAAAAGTGACTTTTCTGCGTTTCCCATGTAATTCTGGCTTTTTCTTGTTTCACATGCAATTCTGTGGGACTTTGGTGTTTTTCCACCTAAGTGTGCCGAATGAGCTTCTCAGGCTGAGAAAACAAGCTTTTTCACACAAGCTGCCATTCTCTTCCAGAAGCACCTATCTGACAGTTTCCACCTCAGGAAGCCTCACAGCGGCGACTTGTACATTATAGAGTGGTTTGGTGTGGCTCTGTCACTTAGTTTGGCTGTAATGCACAAAACTATTAAAAGTGACTTTTCTGCGTTTCCCATGTAATTCTGGCTTTTTCTTGTTTCACATGCAATTCTGTGGGACTTTGGTGTTTTTCCACCTAAGTGTGCCGAATGAGCTTCTCAGGCTGAGAAAACAAGCTTTTTCACACAAGCTGCCATTCTCTTCCAGAAGCACCTATGTGCCAGTTTCCACCTCAGGAAGCCTCACAGCGGCGACTTGTACATTATAGAGTGGTTTGGTGTGGCTTTGTCACTTAGTTTGGCTGTAATGCACAAAACTATTAAAAGTGACTTTTCTGCGTTTCCCATGTAATTCTGGCTTTTTCTTGTTTCACATGCAATTCTGTGGGACTTTGGTGTTTTTCCACCTAAGTGTGCCGAATGAGCTTCTCAGGCTGAGAAAACAAGCTTTTTCACACAAGCTGCCATTCTCTTCCAGAAGCACCTATGTGCCAGTTTCCACCTCAGGAAGCCTCACAGCGGCGACTTGTACATTATAGAGTGGTTTTGTGTGGCTCTGTCACTTAGTTTGGCTGTAATGCACAAAACTATTAAAAGTGACTTTTCTGCGTTTCCCATGTAATTCTGGCTTTTTCTTGTTTCACATGCAATTCTGTGGGACTTTGGTGTTTTTCCACCTAAGTGTGCTGAATGAGCTTCTCAGGCTGAGAAAACAAGCTTTTTCACACAAGCTGCCATTCTCTTCCAGAAGCACCTATGTGCCAGTTTCCACCTCAGGAAGCCTCACAGCGGCGACTTGTACATTATAGAGTGGTTTGGTGTGGCTCTGTCACTTAGTTTGGCTGTAATGCACAAAACTATTAAAAGTGACTTTTCTGCGTTTCCCATGTAATTCTGGCTTTTTCTGGTTTCACATGCAATTCTGTGGGACTTTGGTGTTTTTCCACCTAAGTGTGCCGAATGAGCTTCTCAGGCTGAGAAAACAAGCTTTTTCACACAAGCTGCCATTCTCTTCCAGAAGCACCTATGTGCCAGTTTCCACCTCAGGAAGCCTCACAGCGGCGACTTGTACATTATAGAGTGGTTTGGTGTGGCTCTGTCACTTAGTTTGGCTGTAATGCAAAAAACTATTAAAAGTGACTTTTCTGCGTTTCCCATGTAATTCTGGCTTTTTCTTGTTTCACATGCAATTCTGTTTGACTTTGGTGTTTTTCCACCTAAGTGTGCCGAATGAGCTTCTCAGGCTGAGAAAACAAGCTTTTTCACACAAGCTGCCATTCTCTTCCAGAAGGACCTATGTGCCAGTTTCCACCTCAGGAAGCCTCACAGCGGCGACTTGTACATTATAGAGTGGTTTTGTGTGGCTCTGTCACTTAGTTTGGCTGTAATGCACAAAACTATTAAAAGTGACTTTTCTGCGTTTCCCATGTAATTCTGGCTTTTTCTTGTTTCACATGCAATTCTGTGGGACTTTGGTGTTTTTCCACCTAAGTGTGCCGAATGAGCTTCTCAGGCTGAGAAAACAAGCTTTTTCACACAAGCTGCCATTCTCTTCCAGAAGCACCTATGTGCCAGTTTCCACCTCAGGAAGCCTCACAGCGGCGACTTGTACATTATAGAGTGGTTTGGTGTGGCTTTGTCACTTAGTTTGGCTGTAATGCACAAAACTATTAAAAGTGACTTTTCTGCGTTTCCCATGTAATTCTGGCTTTTTCTTGTTTCACATGCAATTCTGTGGGACTTTGGTGTTTTTCCACCTAAGTGTGCCGAATGAGCTTCTCAGGCTGAGAAAACAAGCTTTTTCACACAAGCTGCCATTCTCTTCCAGAAGCACCTATGTGCCAGTTTCCACCTCAGGAAGCCTCACAGCGGCGACTTGTACATTATAGAGTGGTTTTGTGTGGCTCTGTCACTTAGTTTGGCTGTAATGCACAAAACTATTAAAAGTGACTTTTTCATGCGTTTCCCATGTAATTCTGGCTTTTTTTTGTTTCATATGCAATTCTGTGGGACTTTGGTGTTTTTCCACCTAAGTGTGCCGAATGAGCTTCTCAGGCTGAGAAAACAAGCTTTTTCACACAAGCTGCCATTCTCTTCCAGAAGCACCTATGTGCCAGTTTCCACCTCAGGAAGCCTCACAGCGGCGACTTGTACATTATAGAGTGGATTTGTGTGGCTCTGTCACTTAGTTTGGCTGTAATGCACAAAACTATTAAAAGTGACTTTTCTGCGTTTCCCATGTAATTCTGGCTTTTTTTTTGTTTCATATGCAATTCTGTGGGACTTTTGTGTTTTTCCACCTAAGTGTGCCGAATGAGCTTCTCAGGCTGAGAAAACAAGCTTTTTCACATAAGCTGCAATTCTCTTCCAGAAGCACCTATCTGTCAGTTTCCACCTCAGGAAGCCTCACAGTGGCGACTTGTACATTATAGAGTGGATTTGTGTGGCTCTGTCACTTAGTTTGGCTGTAATGCACAAAACTATTAAAAGTGACTTTTCTGCGTTTCCCATGTAATTCTGGCTTTTTCTTGTTTCACATGCAATTCTGTGGGACTGGTGTTTTTCCACCTAAGTGTGCCGAATGAGCTTCTCAGGCTGAGAAAACAAGCTTTTTCACACAAGCTGCCATTCTCTTCCAGAAGCACCTATGTGCCAGTTTGCACCTCAGGAAGCCTCACAGCGGCGACTTGTACATTATAGAGTGGATTTGTGTGGCTCTGTCACTTAGTTTGGCTGTAATGCACAAAACTATTAAAAGTGACTTTTCTGCGTTTCCCATGTAATTCTGGCTTTTTCTTGTTTCACATGCAATTCTGTGGGACTTTGGTGTTTTTTCACCTAAGTGTGCCGAATGAGCTTCTCAGGCTGAGAAAACAAGCTTTTTCACACAAGCTGCCATTCTCTTCCAGAAGCACCTATGTGCCAGTTTCCACCTCAGGAATCCTCACAGCGGCGACTTGTACATTATAGAGTGGTTTTGTGTGGCTGTGTCACTTAGTTTGGCTGTAATGCACAAAACTATTAAAAGTGACTTTTCTGCGTTTCCCATGTAATTCTGGCTTTTTCTTGTTTCACATGCAATTCTGTGGGACTTTGGTGTTTTTCCACCTAAGTGTGCCGAATGAGCTTCTCAGGCTGAGAAAACAAGCTTTTTCACACAAGCTGCCATTCTCTTCCAGAAGCACCTATGTGCCAGTTTCCACCTCAGGAAGCCTCACAGCGGCGACTTGTACATTATAGAGTGGTTTGGTGTGGCTCTGTCATTTAGTTTGGCTGTAATGCACAAAACTATTAAAAGTGACTTTTCTGCGTTTCCCATGTAATTCTGGCTTTTTCTTGTTTCACATGCAATTCTGTGGGACTTTGGTGTTTTTCCACCTAAGTGTGCCGAATGAGCTTCTCAGGCTGAGAAAACAAGCTTTTTCACACAAGCTGCCATTCTCTTCCAGAAGCACCTATGTGCCAGTTTCCACCTCAGGAAGCCTCACAGCGGCGACTTGTACATTATAGAGTGGTTTTGTGTGGCTCTGTCACTTAGTTTGGCTGTAATGCACAAAACTATTAAAAGTGACTTTTCTGCGTTTCCCATGTAATTCTGGCTTTTTCTGGTTTCACATGCAATTCTGTGGGACTTTGGTGTTTTTCCACCTAAGTGTGCCGAATGAGCTTCTCAGGCTGAGAAAACAAGCTTTTTCACACAAGCTGCCATTCTCTTCCAGAAGCACCTATGTGCCAGTTTCCACCTCAGGAAGCCTCACAGCGGCGACTTGTACATTATAGAGTGGTTTGGTGTGGCTCTGTCACTTAGTTTGGCTGTAATGCACAAAACTATTAAAAGTGACTTTTCTGCGTTTCCCATGTAATTCTGGCTTTTTCTTGTTTCACATGCAATTCTGTGGGACTTTGGTGTTTTTCCACCTAAGTGTGCCGAATGAGCTTCTCAGGCTGAGAAAACAAGCTTTTTCACACAAGCTGCCATTCTCTTCCAGAAGCACCTATGTGCCAGTTTCCACCTCAGGAAGCCTCACAGCGGCGACTTGTACATTATAGAGTGGTTTGGTGTGGCTCTGTCACTTAGTTTGGCTGTAATGCACAAAACTATTAAAAGTGACTTTTCTGCGTTTCCCATGTAATTCTGGCTTTTTCTTGTTTCACATGCAATTCTGTGGGACTTTGGTGTTTTTCCACCTAAGTGTGCCGAATGAGCTTCTCAGGCTGAGAAAACAAGCTTTTTCACACAAGCTGCCATTCTCTTCCAGAAGCACTTATCTGCCAGTTTCCACCTCAGGAAGCTTCACAGCGGCGACTTGTACATTATAGAGTGGATCAAATTTTAAATATTTGTGTGGCTCTGTCACTAAGTTTGGCTGTAATGCACAAAACTATTAAAAGTGACTTTTTTTGCGTTTCCCATGTAATTCTGGCTTTTTCTTGTTTCACATGCAATTCTGTGGGACTTTGGTGTTTTTCCACCTAAGTGTGCCGAATGAGCTTCTCAGGCTGAGAAAACAAGCTTTTTCACACAAGCTGCCATTCTCTTCCAGAAGCACCTATCTGCCAGTTTCCACCTCAGGAAGCCTCACAGCGGCGACTTGTACATTATAGAGTGGATTTGTGTGGCTCTGTCACTTAGTTTGGCTGTAATGCACAAAACTATTAAAAGTGACTTTTCTGCGTTTCCCATGTAATTCTGGCTTTTTCTTGTTTCACATGCAATTCTGTGGGACTTTGGTGTTTTTCCACCTAAGTGTGCCGAATGAGCTTCTCAGGCTGAGAAAACAAGCTTTTTCACACAAGCTGCCATTCTCTTCCAGAAGCACCTATGTGCCAGTTTCCACCTCAGGAAGCCTCACAGCGGCGACTTGTACATTATAGAGTGGATTTGTGTGGCTCTGTCACTTAGTTTGGCTGTAATGCACAAAACTATTAAAAGTGACTTTTCTGCGTTTCCCATGTAATTCTGGCTTTTTCTTGTTTCACATGCAATTCTGTGGGACTTTGGTGTTTTTCCACCTAAGTGTGCCGAATGAGCTTCTCAGGCTGAGAAAACAAGCTTTTTCACACAAGCTGCCATTCTCTTCCAGAAGCACCTATCTGTCAGTTTCCACCTCAGGAAGCCTCACAGCGGCGACTTGTACATTATAGAGTGGATTTGTGTGGCTCTGTCACTTAGTTTGGCTGTAATGCACAAAACTATTAAAAGTGACTTTTCTGCGTTTCCCATGTAATTCTGGCTTTTTCTTGTTTCACATGCAATTCTGTGGGACTTTGGTGTTTTTCCACCTAAGTGTGCCGAATGAGCTTCTCAGGCTGAGAAAACAAGCTTTTTCACACAAGCTGCCATTCTCTTCCAGAAGCACCTATGTGCCAGTTTCCACCTCAGGAAGCCTCACAGCGGCGACTTGTACATTATAGAGTGGATTTGTGTGGCTCTGTCACTTAGTTTGGCTGTAATGCACAAAACTATTAAAAGTGACTTTTCTGCGTTTCCCATGTAATTCTGGCTTTTTCTTGTTTCACATGCAATTCTGTGGGACTTTGGTGTTTTTCCACCTAAGTGTGCCGAATGAGCTTCTCAGGCTGAGAAAACAAGCTTTTTCACACAAGCTGCCATTCTCTTCCAGAAGCACCTATGTGCCAGTTTCCACCTCAGGAAGCCTCACAGCGGCGACTTGTACATTATAGAGTGGATTTGTGTGGCTCTGTCACTTAGTTTGGCTGTAATGCACAAAACTATTAAAAGTGACTTTTCTGCGTTTCCCATGTAATCCTGGCTTTTTCTTGTTTCACATGCAATTCTGTGGGACTTTGGTGTTTTTCCACCTAAGTGTGCCGAATGAGCTTCTCAGGCTGAGAAAACAAGCTTTTTCACACAAGCTGCCATTCTCTTCCAGAAGCACCTATCTGTCAGTTTCCACCTCAGGAAGCCTCACAGCGGCGACTTGTACATTATAGAGTGGATTTGTGTGGCTCTGTCACTTAGTTTGGCTGTAATGCACAAAACTATTAAAAGTGACTTTTCTGCGTTTCCCATGTAATTCTGGCTTTTTCTTGTTTCACATGCAATTCTGTGGGACTTTGGTGTTTTTCCACCTAAGTGTGCCGAATGAGCTTCTCAGGCTGAGAAAACAAGCTTTTTCACACAAGCTGCCATTCTCTTCCAGAAGCACCTATCTGTCAGTTTCCACCTCAGGAAGCCTCACAGCGGCGACTTGTACATTATAGAGTGGATTTGTGTGGCTCTGTCACTTAGTTTGGCTGTAATGCACAAAACTATTAAAAGTGACTTTTCTGCGTTTCCCATGTAATTCTGTCTTTTTCTTGTTTCACATGCAATTCTGTGGGACTTTGGTGTTTTTCCACCTAAGTGTGCCGAATGAGCTTCTCAGGCTGAGAAAACAAGCTTTTTCACACAAGCTGCCATTCTCTTCCAGAAGCACCTATCTGTCAGTTTCCACCTCAGGAAGCCTCACAGCGGCGACTTGTACATTATAGAGTGGATTTGTGTGGCTCTGTCACTTAGTTTGGCTGTAATGCACAAAACTATTAAAAGTGACTTTTCTGCGTTTCCCATGTAATTCTGGCTTTTTCTTGTTTCACATGCAATTCTGTGGGACTTTGGTGTTTTTCCACCTAAGTGTGCCGAATGAGCTTCTCAGGCTGAGAAAACAAGCTTTTTCACACAAGCTGCCATTCTCTTCCAGAAGCACCTATCTGTCAGTTTCCACCTCAGGAAGCCTCACAGCGGCGACTTGTACATTATAGAGTGGATTTGTGTGGCTCTGTCACTTAGTTTGGCTGTAATGCACAAAACTATTAAAAGTGACTTTTCTGCGTTTCCCATGTAATTCTGGCTTTTTCTTGTTTCACATGCAATTCTGTGGGACTTTGGTGTTTTTCCACCTAAGTGTGCCGAATGAGCTTCTCAGGCTGAGAAAACAAGCTTTTTCACACAAGCTGCCATTCTCTTCCAGAAGCACCTATCTGTCAGTTTCCACCTCAGGAAGCCTCACAGCGGCGACTTGTACATTATAGAGTGGATTTGTGTGGCTCTGTCACTTAGTTTGGCTGTAATGCACAAAACTATTAAAAGTGACTTTTCTGCGTTTCCCATGTAATTCTGGCTTTTTCTTGTTTCACATGCAATTCTGTGGGACTTTGGTGTTTTTCCACCTAAGTGTGCCGAATGAGCTTCTCAGGCTGAGAAAACAAGCTTTTTCACACAAGCTGCCATTCTCTTCCAGAAGCACCTATCTGTCAGTTTCCACCTCAGGAAGCCTCACAGCGGCGACTTGTACATTATAGAGTGGTTTTGTGTGGCTCTGTCACTTAGTTTGGCTGTAATGCACAAAACTATTAAAAGTGACTTTTCTGCGTTTCCCATGTAATTCTGGCTTTTTCTTGTTTCACATGCAATTCTGTGGGACTTTGGTGTTTTTCCACCTAAGTGTGCCGAATGAGCTTCTCAGGCTGAGAAAACAAGCTTTTTCACACAAGCTGCCATTCTCTTCCAGAAGCACCTATGTGCCAGTTTCCACCTCAGGAAGCCTCACAGCGGCGACTTGTACATTATAGAGTGGATTTGTGTGGCTCTGTCACTTAGTTTGGCTGTAATGCACAAAACTATTAAAAGTGACTTTTCTGCGTTTCCCATGTAATTCTGGCTTTTTCTTGTTTCACATGCAATTCTGTGGGACTTTGGTGTTTTTCCACCTAAGTGTGCCGAATGAGCTTCTCAGGCTGAGAAAACAAGCTTTTTCACACAAGCTGCCATTCTCTTCCAGAAGCACCTATGTGCCAGTTTCCACCTCAGGAAGCCTCACAGCGGCGACTTGTACATTATAGAGTGGATTTGTGTGGCTCTGTCACTTAGTTTGGCTGTAATGCACAAAACTATTAAAAGTGACTTTTCTGCGTTTCCCATGTAATTCTGGCTTTTTCTTGTTTCACATGCAATTCTGTGGGACTTTGGTGTTTTTCCACCTAAGTGTGCCGAATGAGCTTCTCAGGCTGAGAAAACAAGCTTTTTCACACAAGCTGCCATTCTCTTCCAGAAGCACCTATGTGCCAGTTTGCACCTCAGGAAGCTTCACAGCGGCGACTTGTACATTATAGAGTGGATTTGTGTGGCTCTGTCACTTAGTTTGGCTGTAATGCACAAAACTATTAAAAGTGACTTTTCTGCGTTCCCATGTAATTCTGGCTTTTTCTTGTTTCACATGCAATTCTGTGGGACTTTGGTGTTTTTCCACCTAAGTGTGCCGAATGAGCTTCTCAGGCTGAGAAAACAAGCTTTTTCACACAAGCTGCCATTCTCTTCCAGAAGCACCTATCTGTCAGTTTCCACCTCAGGAAGCCTCACAGCGGCGACTTGTACATTATAGAGTGGATTTGTGTGGCTCTGTCACTTAGTTTGGCTGTAATGCACAAAACTATTAAAAGTGACTTTTCTGCGTTTCCCATGTAATTCTGGCTTTTTCTTGTTTCACATGCAATTCTGTGGGACTTTGGTGTTTTTCCACCTAAGTGTGCCGAATGAGGGTCTCAGGCTGAGAAAACAAGCTTTTCACACAAGCTGCCATTCTCTTCCAGAAGCACCTATGTGCCAGTTTCCACCTCAGGAAGCCTCACAGCGGCGACTTGTACATTATAGAGTGGTTTTGTGTGGCTCTGTCACTTAGTTTGGCTGTAATGCACAAAACTATTAAAAGTGACTTTTCTGCGTTTCCCATGTAATTCTGGCTTTTTCTTGTTTCACATGCAATTCTGTGGGACTTTGGTGTTTTTCCAGCTAAGTGTGCCGAATGAGCTTCTCAGGCTGAGAAAACAAGCTTTTTCACACAAGCTGCCATTCTCTTCCAGAAGCACCTATCTGTCAGTTTCCACCTCAGGAAGCCTCACAGCGGCGACTTGTACATTATAGAGTGGATTTGTGTGGCTCTGTCACTTAGTTTGGCTGTAATGCACAAAACTATTAAAAGTGACTTTTCTGCGTTTCCCATGTAATTCTGGCTTTTTCTTGTTTCACATGCAATTCTGTGGGACTTTGGTGTTTTTCCACCTAAGTGTGCCGAATGAGCTTCTCAGGCTGAGAAAACAAGCTTTTTCACACAAGCTGCCATTCTCTTCCAGAAGCACCTATCTGTCAGTTTCCACCTCAGGAAGCCTCACAGCGGCGACTTGTACATTATAGAGTGGATTTGTGTGGCTCTGTCACTTAGTTTGGCTGTAATGCACAAAACTATTAAAAGTGACTTTTCTGCGTTTCCCATGTAATTCTGGCTTTTTCTTGTTTCACATGCAATTCTGTGGGACTTTGGTGTTTTTCCACCTAAGTGTGCCGAATGAGCTTCTCAGGCTGAGAAAACAAGCTTTTTCACACAAGCTGCCATTCTCTTCCAGAAGCACCTATCTGTCAGTTTCCACCTCAGGAAGCCTCACAGCGGCGACTTGTACATTAAAGAGTGGATTCATGTGGCTCTGTCACTTAGTTTGGCTGTAATGCACAAAACTATTAAAAGTGACTTTTCTGCGTTTCCCATGTAATTCTGGCTTTTTCTTGTTTCACATGCAATTCTGTGGGACTTTGGTGTTTTTCCACCTAAGTGTGCCGAATGAGCTTCTCAGGCTGAGAAAACAAGCTTTTTCACACAAGCTGCCATTCTCTTCCAGAAGCACCTATCTGTCAGTTTCCACCTCAGGAAGCCTCACAGCGGCGACTTGTACATTATAGAGTGGTTTTGTGTGGCTCTGTCACTTAGTTTGGCTGTAATGCACAAAACTATTAAAAGTGACTTTTCTGCGTTTCCCATATAATTCTGGCTTTTTCTTGTTTCACATGCAATTCTGTGGGACTTTGGTGTTTTTCCAGCTAAGTGTGCCGAATGAGCTTCTCAGGCTGAGAAAACAAGCTTTTTCACACAAGCTGCCATTCTCTTCCAGAAGCACCTATCTGTCAGTTTCCACCTCAGGAAGCCTCACAGCGGCGACTTGTACATTATAGAGTGGATTTGTGTGGCTCTGTCACTTAGTTTGGCTGTAATGCACAAAACTATTAAAAGTGACTTTTCTGCGTTTCCCATGTAATTCTGGCTTTTTCTTGTTTCACATGCAATTCTGTGGGACTTTGGTGTTTTTCCACCTAAGTGTGCCGAATGAGCTTCTCAGGCTGAGAAAACAAGCTTTTTCACACAAGCTGCCATTCTCTTCCAGAAGCACCTATCTGTCAGTTTCCACCTCAGGAAGCCTCACAGCGGCGACTTGTACATTATAGAGTGGATTTGTGTGGCTCTGTCACTTAGTTTGGCTGTAATGCACAAAACTATTAAAAGTGACTTTTCTGCGTTTCCCATGTAATTCTGGCTTTTTCTTGTTTCACATGCAATTCTGTGGGACTTTGGTGTTTTTCCACCTAAGTGTGCCGAATGAGCTTCTCAGGCTGAGAAAACAAGCTTTTTCACACAAGCTGCCATTCTCTTCCAGAAGCACCTATCTGTCAGTTTCCACCTCAGGAAGCCTCACAGCGGCGACTTGTACATTATAGAGTGGTTCTCTGTGTTCCAACTGAAATTACACCTTTTCGACAGAAGAGGGCAGATTTGACCACAGAATAATTCATTCTGGACTTGCAAAGCTTCACAGTGGCATTATGAAATTGATGCATGAAGTGGTTTGGTGTGGCTCTCTCACAAAGTTCAGCTGTAATGGACAAAACTATTAAAAGTGACTTTTTTGCGTTTCCCATGTAATTCTGTCTTTTTCCTGTTTCACATGCAATTCTGTGGGACTTTGGTGTTTTTCCACCTAAGTGTGCCAAATGAGCTTCTCAGGCTGAGAAAACAAGCTTTTTGACACAAGCTGCCATTCTCTTCCAGAAGGACCTATGTGCCAGTTTCCACCTAAGGAAGCCTCACAGCGGCGACTTGTACATTATAGAGTGGATTTGTGTGGCTCTGTCACTTAGTTTGGCTGTAATGCACAAAACTATTAAAAGTGACTTTTCTGTGTTTCCCATGTAATTCTGGCTTTTTCTTGTTTCACATGCAATTCTGTGGGACTTTGGTGTTTTTCCACCTAAGTGTGCCGAATGAGCTTCTCAGGCTGAGAAAACAAGCTTTTTCACACAAGCTGCCATTCTCTTCCAGAAGCACCTATGTGCCAGTTTGCACCTCAGGAAGCCTCACAGCGGCGACTTGTACATTATAGAGTGGATTTGTGTGGCTCTGTCACTTAGTTTGGCTGTAATGCACAAAACTATTAAAAGTGACTTTTCTGCGTTTCCCATGTAATTCTGGCTTTTTTTTGTTTCACATGCAATTCTGTGGGACTTTTGTGTTTTTCCACCTAAGTGTGCCGAATGAGCTTCTCAGGCTGAGAAAACAAGCTTTTTCACACAAGCTGCCATTCTCTTCCAGAAGCACCTATCTGTCAGTTTCCACCTCAGGAAGCCTCACAGTGGCGACTTGTACATTATAGAGTGGATTTGTGTGGCTCTGTCACTTAGTTTGGCTGTAATGCACAAAACTATTAAAAGTGACTTTTCTGCGTTTCCCATGTAATTCTGGCTTTTTCTTGTTTCACATGCAATTCTGTGGGACTTTGGTGTTTTTCCACCTAAGTGTGCCGAATGAGCTTCTCAGGCTGAGAAAACAAGCTTTTTCACACAAGCTGCCATTCTCTTCCAGAAGCACCTATGTGCCAGTTTCCACCTCAGGAAGCCTCACAGCGGTGACTTGTACATTATAGAGTGGTTCTCTGTGTTCCAACTGAAATTACACCTTTTCGACAGAAGAGGGCAGATTTGACCACAGAATAATTCATTCTGGACTTGCAAAGCTTCACAGTGGCATTATGAAATTGATGCATGAAGTGGTTTGGTGTGGCTCTCTCACAAAGTTCAGCTGTAATGGACAAAACTATTAAAAGTGACTTTTTTGCGTTTCCCATGTAATTCTGTCTTTTTCCTGTTTCACATGCAATTCTGTGGGACTTTGGTGTTTTTCCACCTAAGTGTGCCAAATGAGCTTCTCAGGCTGAGAAAACAAGCTTTTTGACACAAGCTGCCATTCTCTTCCAGAAGGACCTATGTGCCAGTTTCCACCTAAGGAAGCCTCACAGCGGCGACTTGTACATTATAGAGTGGTTTTGTGTGGCTCTGTCACTTAGTTTGGCTGTAATGCACAAAACTATTAAAAGTGACTTTTCTGCGTTTCCCATGTAATTCTGGCTTTTTTTTGTTTCATATGCAATTCTGTGGGACTTTGGTGTTTTTCCACCTAAGTGTGCCGAATGAGCTTCTCAGGCTGAGAAAACAAGCTTTTTCACACAAGCTGCCATTCTCTTCCAGAAGCACCTATGTGCCAGTTTGCACCTCAGGAAGCCTCACAGCGGCGACTTGTACATTATAGAGTGGATTTGTGTGGCTCTGTCACTTAGTTTGGCTGTAATGCACAAAACTATTAAAAGTGACTTTTCTGCGTTTCCCATGTAATTCTGGCTTTTTTTGTTTCATATGCAATTCTGTGGGACTTTGGTGTTTTTCCACCTAAGTGTGCCGAATGAGCTTCTCAGGCTGAGAAAACAAGCTTTTTCACATAAGCTGCAATTCTCTTCCAGAAGCACCTATCTGTCATTTTCCACCTCAGGAAGCCTCACAGTGGCGACTTGTACATTATAGAATGGATTTGTGTGGCTCTGTCACTTAGTTTGGCTGTAATGCACAAAACTATTAAAAGTGACTTTTCTGCGTTTCCCATGTAATTCTGGCTTTTTCTTGTTTCACATGCAATTCTGTGGGACTTTGGTGTTTTTCCACCTAAGTGTGCCGAATGAGCTTCTCAGGCTGAGAAAACAAGCTTTTTCACACAAGCTGCCATTCTCTTCCAGAAGCACCTATGTGCCAGTTTCCACCTCAGGAAGCCTCACAGCGGCGACTTGTACATTATAGAGTGGTTTGGTGTGGCTCCTCTCACTTAGTTTGGCTGTAATGCACAAAACTATAAAAAGTGACTTTTCTGCGTTTCCCATGTAATTCTGGCTTTTTCTTGTTTCACATGCAATTCTGTGGGACTTTGGTGTTTTTCCACCTAAGTGTGCCGAATGAGCTTCTCAGGCTGAGAAAACAAGCTTTTTCACACAAGCTGCCATTCTCTTCCAGAAGCACCTATGTGCCAGTTTGCACCTCAGGAAGCCTCACAGCGGCGACTTGTACATTATAGAGTGGATTTGTGTGGCTCTGTCACTTAGTTTGGCTGTAATGCACAAAACTATTAAAAGTGACTTTTCTGCGTTTCCCATGTAATTCTGGCTTTTTCTTGTTTCACATGCAATTCTGTGGGACTTTGGTGTTTTTCCACCTAAGTGTGCCGAATGAGCTTCTCAGGCTGAGAAAACAAGCTTTTTCACACAAGCTGCCATTCTCTTCCAGAAGCACCTATGTGCCAGTTTCCACCTCAGGAAGCCTCACAGCGGTGACTTGTACATTATAGAGTGGTTCTCTGTGTTCCAACTGAAATACACTTTTTCGACAGAAGAGGGCAGACTTGACCACAGAATAATTCATTCTGGACTTGCAAAGCTTCACAGTGGCATTATGAAATTGATGCATGAAGTGGTTTGGTGTGGCTCTCTCACAAAGTTCAGCTGTAATGGACAAAACTATTAAAAGTGACTTTTCTGCGTTTCCCATGTAATTCTGGCTTTTTCTTGTTTCACATGCAATTCTGTGGGACTTTGGTGTTTTTCCACCTAAGTGTGCCGAATGAGCTTCTCAGGCTGAGAAAACAAGCTTTTTCACACAAGCTGCCATTCTCTTCCAGAAGCACCTATCTGCCAGTTTCCACCTCAGGAAGCCTCACAGCGGCGACTTGTACATTATAGAGTGGATTTGTGTGGCTCTGTCACTTAGTTTGGCTGTAATGCACAAAACTATTAAAAGTGACTTTTCTGCGTTTCCCATGTAATTCTGGCTTTTTCTTGTTTCACATGCAATTCTGTGGGACTTTGGTGTTTTTCCACCTAAGTGTGCCGAATGAGCTTCTCAGGCTGAGAAAACAAGCTTTTTCACACAAGCTGCCATTCTCTTCCAGAAGCACCTATGTGCCAGTTTCCACCTCAGGAAGCCTCACAGCGGCGACTTGTACATTATAGAGTGGATTTGTGTGGCTCTGTCACTTAGTTTGGCTGTAATGCACAAAACTATTAAAAGTGACTTTTCTGCGTTTCCCATGTAATTCTGGCTTTTTCTTGTTTCACATGCAATTCTGTGGGACTTTGGTGTTTTTCCACCTAAGTGTGCCGAATGAGCTTCTCAGGCTGAGAAAACAAGCTTTTTCACACAAGCTGCCATTCTCTTCCAGAAGCACCTATCTGTCAGTTTCCACCTCAGGAAGCCTCACAGCGGCGACTTGTACATTATAGAGTGGATTTGTGTGGCTCTGTCACTTAGTTTGGCTGTAATGCACAAAACTATTAAAAGTGACTTTTCTGCGTTTCCCATGTAATTCTGGCTTTTTCTTGTTTCACATGCAATTCTGTGGGACTTTGGTGTTTTTCCACCTAAGTGTGCCGAATGAGCTTCTCAGGCTGAGAAAACAAGCTTTTTCACACAAGCTGCCATTCTCTTCCAGAAGCACCTATCTGTCAGTTTCCACCTCAGGAAGCCTCACAGCGGCGACTTGTACATTATAGAGTGGATTTGTGTGGCTCTGTCACTTAGTTTGGCTGTAATGCACAAAACTATTAAAAGTGACTTTTCTTCGTTTCCCATGTAATTCTGGCTTTTTCTTGTTTCACATGCAATTCTGTGGGACTTTGGTGTTTTTCCACCTAAGTGTGCCGAATGAGCTTCTCAGGCTGAGAAAACAAGCTTTTTCACACAAGCTGCCATTCTCTTCCAGAAGCACCTATGTGCCAGTTTCCACCTCAGGAAGCCTCACAGCGGCGACTTGTACATTATAGAGTGGATTTGTGTGGCTCTGTCACTTAGTTTGGCTGTAATGCACAAAACTATTAAAAGTGACTTTTCTGCGTTTCCCATGTAATTCTGGCTTTTTCTTGTTTCACATGCAATTCTGTGGGACTTTGGTGTTTTTCCACCTAAGTGTGCCGAATGAGCTTCTCAGGCTGAGAAAACAAGCTTTTTCACACAAGCTGCCATTCTCTTCCAGAAGCACCTATGTGCCAGTTTCCACCTCAGGAAGCCTCACAGCGGCGACTTGTACATTATAGAGTGGATTTGTGTGGCTCTGTCACTTAGTTTGGCTGTAATGCACAAAACTATTAAAAGTGACTTTTCTGCGTTTCCCATGTAATTCTGGCTTTTTTTTGTTTCATATGCAATTCTGTGGGACTTTGGTGTTTTTCCACCTAAGTGTGCCGAATGAGCTTCTCAGGCTGAGAAAACAAGCTTTTTCACATAAGCTGCCATTCTCTTCCAGAAGCACCTATCTGTCAGTTTCCACCTCAGGAAGCCTCACAGTGGCGACTTGTACATTATAGAGTGGATTTGTGTGGCTCTGTCACTTAGTTTGGCTGTAATGCACAAAACTATTAAAAGTGACTTTTCTGCGTTTCCCATGTAATTCTGGCTTTTTCTTGTTTCACATGCAATTCTGTGGGACTTTGGTGTTTTTCCACCTAAGTGTGCCGAATGAGCTTCTCAGGCTGAGAAAACAAGCTTTTTCACACAAGCTGCCATTCTCTTCCAGAAGCACCTATGTGCCAGTTTCCACCTCAGGAAGCCTCACAGCGGCGACTTGTACATTATAGAGTGGTTTGGTGTGGCTCTGTCACTTAGTTTGGCTGTAATGCACAAAACTATAAAAAGTGACTTTTCTGCGTTTCCCATGTAATTCTGGCTTTTTCTTGTTTCACATGCAATTCTGTGGGACTTTGGTGTTTTTCCACCTAAGTGTGCCGAATGAGCTTCTCAGGCTGAGAAAACAAGCTTTTTCACACAAGCTGCCATTCTCTTCCAGAAGCACCTATGTGCCAGTTTCCACCTCAGGAAGCCTCACAGCGGCGACTTGTACATTATAGAGTGGTTTGGTGTGGCTCTGTCACTTAGTTTGGCTGTAATGCACAAAACTATTAAAAGTGACTTTTCTGCGTTTCCCATGTAATTCTGGCTTTTTCTGGTTTCACATGCAATTCTGTGGGACTTTTGTGTTTTTCCACCTAAGTGTGCCGAATGAGCTTCTCAGGCTGAGAAAACAAGCTTTTTCACACAAGCTGCCATTCTCTTCCAGAAGCACCTATGTGCCAGTTTCCACCTCAGGAAGCCTCACAGCGGCGACTTGTACATTATAGAGTGGATTTGTGTGGCTCTGTCACTTAGTTTGGCTGTAATGCACAAAACTATTAAAAGTGACTTTTCTGCGTTTCCCATGTAATTCTGGCTTTTTCTTGTTTCACATGCAATTCTGTGGGACTTTGGTGTTTTTCCACCTAAGTGTGCCGAATGAGCTTCTCAGGCTGAGAAAACAAGCTTTTTCACACAAGCTGCCATTCTCTTCCAGAAGCACCTATGTGCCAGTTTCCACCTCAGGAAGCCTCACAGCGGTGACTTGTACATTATAGAGTGGTTCTCTGTGTTCCAACTGAAATTACACCTTTTCGACAGAAGAGGGCAGATTTGACCACAGAATAATTCATTCTGGACTTGCAAAGCTTCACAGTGGCATTATGAAATTGATGCATGAAGTGGTTTGGTGTGGCTCTCTCACAAAGTTCAGCTGTAATGGACAAAACTATTAAAAGTGACTTTTTTGCGTTTCCCATGTAATTCTGGCTTTTTCCTGTTTCACATGCAATTCTGTGGGACTTTGGTGTTTTTCCACCTAAGTGTGCCAAATGAGCTTCTCAGGCTGAGAAAACAAGCTTTTTTACACAAGCTGCCATTCTCTTCCAGAAGGACCTATGTGCCAGTTTCCACCTCAGGAAGCCTCACAGCGGCGACTTGTACATTATAGAGTGGTTTTGTGTGGCTCTGTCACTTAGTTTGGCTGTAATGCACAAAACTATTAAAAGTGACTTTTCTGCGTTTCCCATGTAATTCTGGCTTTTTTTGTTTCATATGCAATTCTGTGGGACTTTGGTGTTTTTCCACCTAAGTGTGCCGAATGAGCTTCTCAGGCTGAGAAAACAAGCTTTTTCACACAAGCTGCCATTCTCTTCCAGAAGCACCTATGTGCCAGTTTCCACCTCAGGAAGCCTCACAGCGGCGACTTGTACATTATAGAGTGGATTTGTGTGGCTCTGTCACTTAGTTTGGCTGTAATGCACAAAACTATTAAAAGTGACTTTTCTGCGTTTCCCATGTAATTCTGGCTTTTTTTGTTTCATATGCAATTCTGTGGGACTTTTGTGTTTTTCCACCTAAGTGTGCCGAATGAGCTTCTCAGGCTGAGAAAACAAGCTTTTTCACATAAGCTGCAATTCTCTTCCAGAAGCACCTATCTGTCAGTTTCCACCTCAGGAAGCCTCACAGTGGCGACTTGTACATTATAGAGTGGATTTGTGTGGCTCTGTCACTTAGTTTGGCTGTAATGCACAAAACTATTAAAAGTGACTTTTCTGCGTTTCCCATGTAATTCTGGCTTTTTCTTGTTTCACATGCAATTCTGTGGGACTTTGGTGTTTTTCCACCTAAGTGTGCCGAATGAGCTTCTCAGGCTGAGAAAACAAGCTTTTTCACACAAGCTGCCATTCTCTTCCAGAAGCACCTATGTGCCAGTTTCCACCTCAGGAAGCCTCACAGCGGCGACTTGTACATTATAGAGTGGTTTGGTGTGGCTCCTCTCACTTAGTTTGGCTGTAATGCACAAAACTATAAAAAGTGACTTTTCTGCGTTTCCCATGTAATTCTGGCTTTTTCTTGTTTCACATGCAATTCTGTGGGACTTTGGTGTTTTTCCACCTAAGTGTGCTGAATGAGCTTCTCAGGCTGAGAAAACAAGCTTTTTCACACAAGCTGCCATTCTCTTCCAGAAGCACCTATGTGCCAGTTTCCACATCAGGAAGCCTCACAGCGGCGACTTGTACATTATAGAGTGGTTTGGTGTGGCTCTGTCACTTAGTTTGGCTGTAATGCACAAAACTATTAAAAGTGACTTTTCTGCGTTTCCCATGTAATTCTGGCTTTTTCTGGTTTCACATGCAATTCTGTGGGACTTTGGTGTTTTTCCACCTAAGTGTGCCGAATGAGCTTCTCAGGCTGAGAAAACAAGCTTTTTCACACAAGCTGCCATTCTCTTCCAGAAGCACCTATGTGCCAGTTTGCACCTCAGGAAGCCTCACAGCGGCGACTTGTACATTATAGAGTGGATTTGTGTGGCTCTGTCACTTAGTTTGGCTGTAATGCACAAAACTATTAAAAGTGACTTTTCTGCGTTTCCCATGTAATTCTGGCTTTTTCTTGTTTCACATGCAATTCTGTGGGACTTTGGTGTTTTTCCACCTAAGTGTGCCGAATGAGCTTCTCAGGCTGAGAAAACAAGCTTTTTCACACAAGCTGCCATTCTCTTCCAGAAGCACCTATGTGCCAGTTTCCACCTCAGGAAGCCTCACAGCGGTGACTTGTACATTATAGAGTGGTTCTCTGTGTTCCAACTGAAATTACACTTTTTCGACAGAAGAGGGCAGACTTGACCACAGAATAATTCATTCTGGACTTGCAAAGCTTCACAGTGGCATTATGAAATTGATGCATGAAGTGGTTTGGTGTGGCTCTCTCACAAAGTTCAGCTGTAATGGACAAAACTATTAAAAGTGACTTTTCTGCGTTTCCCATGTAATTCTGGCTTTTTCTTGTTTCACATGCAATTCTGTGGGACTTTGGTGTTTTTCCACCTAAGTGTGCCGAATGAGCTTCTCAGGCTGAGAAAACAAGCTTTTTCACACAAGCTGCCATTCTCTTCCAGAAGGACCTATGTGCCAGTTTCCACCTCAGGAAGCCTCACAGCGGCGACTTGTACATTATAGAGTGGTTTTGTGTGGCTCTGTCACTTAGTTTGGCTGTAATGCACAAAACTATTAAAAGTGACTTTTCTGCGTTTCCCATGTAATTCTGGCTTTTTTTTGTTTCATATGCAATTCTGTGGGACTTTGGTGTTTTTCCACCTAAGTGTGCCGAATGAGCTTCTCAGGCTGAGAAAACAAGCTTTTTCACACAAGCTGCCATTCTCTTCCAGAAGCACCTATGTGCCAGTTTCCACCTCAGGAAGCCTCACAGCGGCGACTTGTACATTATAGAGTGGATTTGTGTGGCTCTGTCACTTAGTTTGGCTGTAATGCACAAAACTATTAAAAGTGACTTTTCTGCGTTTCCCATGTAATTCTGGCTTTTTTTTGTTTCATATGCAATTCTGTGGGACTTTGGTGTTTTTCCACCTAAGTGTGCCGAATGAGCTTCTCAGGCTGAGAAAACAAGCTTTTTCACATAAGCTGCCATTCTCTTCCAGAAGCACCTATGTGCCAGTTTCCACCTCAGGAAGCCTCACAGTGGCGACTTGTACATTATAGAGTGGATTTGTGTGGCTCTGTCACTTAGTTTGGCTGTAATGCACAAAACTATTAAAAGTGACTTTTCTGCGTTTCCCATGTAATTCTGGCTTTTTCTTGTTTCACATGCAATTCTGTGGGACTTTGGTGTTTTTCCACCTAAGTGTGCCGAATGAGCTTCTCAGGCTGAGAAAACAAGCTTTTTCACACAAGCTGCCATTCTCTTCCAGAAGCACCTATGTGCCAGTTTCCACCTCAGGAAGCCTCACAGCGGCGACTTGTACATTATAGAGTGGTTTTGTGTGGCTCTGTCACTTAGTTTGGCTGTAATGCACAAAACTATTAAAAGTGACTTTTCTGCGTTTCCCATGTAATTCTGGCTTTTTCTTGTTTCACATGCAATTCTGTGGGACTTTGGTGTTTTTCCACCTAAGTGTGCCGAATGAGCTTCTCAGGCTGAGAAAACAAGCTTTTTCACACAAGCTGCCATTCTCTTCCAGAAGCACCTATGTGCCAGTTTCCACCTCAGGAAGCCTCACAGCGGCGACTTGTACATTATAGAGTGGTTTGGTGTGGCTCTGTCACTTAGTTTGGCTGTAATGCACAAAACTATTAAAAGTGACTTTTCTGCGTTTCCCATGTAATTCTGGCTTTTTCTTGTTTCACATGCAATTCTGTGGGACTTTGGTGTTTTTCCACCTAAGTGTGCCGAATGAGCTTCTCAGGCTGAGAAAACAAGCTTTTTCACACAAGCTGCCATTCTCTTCCAGAAGGACCTATGTGCCAGTTTCCACCTCAGGAAGCCTCACAGCGGCGACTTGTACATTATAGAGTGGTTTTGTGTGGCTCTGTCACTTAGTTTGGCTGTAATGCACAAAACTATTAAAAGTGACTTTTCTGCGTTTCCCATGTAATTCTGGCTTTTTCTTGTTTCATATGCAATTCTGTGGGACTTTGGTGTTTTTCCACCTAAGTGTGCCGAATGAGCTTCTCAGGCTGAGAAAACAAGCTTTTTCACACAAGCTGCCATTCTCTTCCAGAAGCACCTATGTGCCAGTTTCCACCTCAGGAAGCCTCACAGCGGCGACTTGTACATTATAGAGTGGTTTTGTGTGGCTCTGTCACTTAGTTTGGCTGTAATGCACAAAACTATTAAAAGTGACTTTTCTGCGTTTCCCATGTAATTCTGGCTTTTTTTTGTTTCATATGCAATTCTGTGGGACTTTGGTGTTTTTCCACCTAAGTGTGCCGAATGAGCTTCTCAGGCTGAGAAAACAAGCTTTTTCACACAAGCTGCCATTCTCTTCCAGAAGCACCTATCTGTCAGTTTCCACCTCAGGAAGCCTCACAGCGGCGACTTGTACATTATAGAGTGGTTTGGTGTGGCTTTGTCACTTAGTTTGGCTGTAATGCACAAAACTATTAAAAGTGACTTTTCTGCGTTTCCCATGTAATTCTGGCTTTTTCTTGTTTCACATGCAATTCTGTGGGACTTTGGTGTTTTTCCACCTAAGTGTGCCGAATGAGCTTCTCAGGCTGAGAAAACAAGCTTTTTCACACAAGCTGCCATTCTCTTCCAGAAGCACCTATGTGCCAGTTTCCACCTCAGGAAGCCTCACAGCGGCGACTTGTACATTATAGAGTGGTTTTGTGTGGCTCTGTCACTTAGTTTGGCTGTAATGCACAAAACTATTAAAAGTGACTTTTCTGCGTTTCCCATGTAATTCTGGCTTTTTCTTGTTTCACATGCAATTCTGTGGGACTTTGGTGTTTTTCCACCTAAGTGTGCTGAATGAGCTTCTCAGGCTGAGAAAACAAGCTTTTTCACACAAGCTGCCATTCTCTTCCAGAAGCACCTATGTGCCAGTTTCCACCTCAGGAAGCCTCACAGCGGCGACTTGTACATTATAGAGTGGTTTGGTGTGGCTCTGTCACTTAGTTTGGCTGTAATGCACAAAACTATTAAAAGTGACTTTTCTGCGTTTCCCATGTAATTCTGGCTTTTTCTTGTTTCACATGCAATTCTGTGGGACTTTGGTGTTTTTCCACCTAAGTGTGCCGAATGAGCTTCTCAGGCTGAGAAAACAAGCTTTTTCACACAAGCTGCCATTCTCTTCCAGAAGCACCTATGTGCCAGTTTCCACATCAGGAAGCCTCACAGCGGCGACTTGTACATTATAGAGTGGTTTGGTGTGGCTCTGTCACTTAGTTTGGCTGTAATGCACAAAACTATTAAAAGTGACTTTTCTGCGTTTCCCATGTAATTCTGGCTTTTTCTGGTTTCACATGCAATTCTGTGGGACTTTGGTGTTTTTCCACCTAAGTGTGCCGAATGAGCTTCTCAGGCTGAGAAAACAAGCTTTTTCACACAAGCTGCCATTCTCTTCCAGAAGCACCTATCTGACAGTTTCCACCTCAGGAAGCCTCACAGCGGCGACTTGTACATTATAGAGTGGTTTGGTGTGGCTCTGTCACTTAGTTTGGCTGTAATGCACAAAACTATTAAAAGTGACTTTTCTGCGTTTCCCATGTAATTCTGGCTTTTTCTTGTTTCACATGCAATTCTGTGGGACTTTGGTGTTTTTCCACCTAAGTGTGCCGAATGAGCTTCTCAGGCTGAGAAAACAAGCTTTTTCACACAAGCTGCCATTCTCTTCCAGAAGCACCTATGTGCCAGTTTCCACCTCAGGAAGCCTCACAGCGGCGACTTGTACATTATAGAGTGGTTTGGTGTGGCTCTGTCACTTAGTTTGGCTGTAATGCACAAAACTATTAAAAGTGACTTTTCTGCGTTTCCCATGTAATTCTGGCTTTTTCTTGTTTCACATGCAATTCTGTGGGACTTTGGTGTTTTTCCACCTAAGTGTGCCGAATGAGCTTCTCAGGCTGAGAAAACAAGCTTTTTCACACAAGCTGCCATTCTCTTCCAGAAGCACCTATGTGCCAGTTTCCACCTCAGGAAGCCTCACAGCGGCGACTTGTACATTATAGAGTGGTTTGGTGTGGCTCTGTCACTTAGTTTGGCTGTAATGCACAAAACTATTAAAAGTGACTTTTCTGCGTTTCCCATGTAATTCTGGCTTTTTCTTGTTTCACATGCAATTCTGTGGGACTTTGGTGTTTTTCCACCTAAGTGTGCTGAATGAGCTTCTCAGGCTGAGAAAACAAGCTTTTTCACACAAGCTGCCATTCTCTTCCAGAAGCACCTATGTGCCAGTTTCCACATCAGGAAGCCTCACAGCGGCGACTTGTACATTATAGAGTGGTTTGGTGTGGCTCTGTCACTTAGTTTGGCTGTAATGCACAAAACTATTAAAAGTGACTTTTCTGCGTTTCCCATGTAATTCTGGCTTTTTCTGGTTTCACATGCAATTCTGTGGGACTTTGGTGTTTTTCCACCTAAGTGTGCCGAATGAGCTTCTCAGGCTGAGAAAACAAGCTTTTTCACACAAGCTGCCATTCTCTTCCAGAAGCACCTATGTGCCAGTTTCCACCTCAGGAAGCCTCACAGCGGCGACTTGTACATTATAGAGTGGATTTGTGTGGCTCTGTCACTTAGTTTGGCTGTAATGCACAAAACTATTAAAAGTGACTTTTCTGCGTTTCCCATGTAATTCTGGCTTTTTCTTGTTTCACATGCAATTCTGTGGGACTTTGGTGTTTTTCCACCTAAGTGTGCCGAATGAGCTTCTCAGGCTGAGAAAACAAGCTTTTTCACACAAGCTGCCATTCTCTTCCAGAAGCACCTATGTGCCAGTTTCCACCTCAGGAAGCCTCACAGCGGTGACTTGTACATTATAGAGTGGTTCTCTGTGTTCCAACTGAAATTACACTTTTTCGACAGAAGAGGGCAGACTTGACCACAGAATAATTCATTCTGGACTTGCAAAGCTTCACAGTGGCATTATGAAATAGATGCATGAAGCGGTTTGGTGTGGCTCTCTCACAAAGTTCAGCTGTAATGGACAAAACTATTAAAAGTGACTTTTTTGCGTTTCCCATGTAATTCTGTCTTTTTCCTGTTTCACATGCAATTCTGTGGGACTTTGGTGTTTTTCCACCTAAGTGTGCCGAATGAGCTTCTCAGGCTGAGAAAACAAGCTTTTTCACACAAGCTGCCATTCTCTTCCAGAAGGACCTATGTGCCAGTTTCCACCTCAGGAAGCCTCACAGCGGCGACTTGTACATTATAGAGTGGTTTTGTGTGGCTCTGTCACTTAGTTTGGCTGTAATGCACAAAACTATTAAAAGTGACTTTTCTGCGTTTCCCATGTAATTCTGGCTTTTTTTGTTTCATATGCAATTCTGTGGGACTTTGGTGTTTTTCCACCTAAGTGTGCCGAATGAGCTTCTCAGGCTGAGAAAACAAGCTTTTTCACACAAGCTGCCATTCTCTTCCAGAAGCACCTATGTGCCAGTTTCCACCTCAGGAAGCCTCACAGCGGCGACTTGTACATTATAGAGTGGTTTTGTGTGGCTCTGTCACTTAGTTTGGCTGTAATGCACAAAACTATTAAAAGTGACTTTTCTGCGTTTCCCATGTAATTCTGGCTTTTTTTTGTTTCATATGCAATTCTGTGGGACTTTTGTGTTTTTCCACCTAAGTGTGCCGAATGAGCTTCTCAGGCTGAGAAAACAAGCTTTTTCACACAAGCTGCCATTCTCTTCCAGAAGCACCTATGTGCCAGTTTCCACCTCAGGAAGCCTCACAGCGGCGACTTGTACATTATAGAGTGGTTTTGTGTGGCTCTGTCACTTAGTTTGGCTGTAATGCACAAAACTATTAAAAGTGACTTTTCTGCGTTTCCCATGTAATTCTGGCTTTTTCTTGTTTCACATGCAATTCTGTGGGACTTTGGTGTTTTTCCACCTAAGTGTGCCGAATGAGCTTCTCAGGCTGAGAAAACAAGCTTTTTCACACAAGCTGCCATTCTCTTCCAGAAGCACCTATGTGCCAGTTTCCACCTCAGGAAGCCTCACAGCGGCGACTTGTACATTATAGAGTGGATTTGTGTGGCTCTGTCACTTAGTTTGGCTGTAATGCACAAAACTATTAAAAGTGACTTTTCTGCGTTTCCCATGTAATTCTGGCTTTTTCTTGTTTCACATGCAATTCTGTGGGACTTTGGTGTTTTTCCACCTAAGTGTGCCGAATGAGCTTCTCAGGCTGAGAAAACAAGCTTTTTCACACAAGCTGCCATTCTCTTCCAGAAGCACCTATCTGCCAGTTTCCACCTCAGGAAGCCTCACAGCGGCGACTTGTACATTATAGAGTGGTTTGGTGTGGCTCTGTCACTTAGTTTGGCTGTAATGCACAAAACTATTAAAAGTGACTTTTCTGCGTTTCCCATGTAATTCTGGCTTTTTCTTGTTTCACATGCAATTCTGTGGGACTTTGGTGTTTTTCCACCTAAGTGTGCCGAATGAGCTTCTCAGGCTGAGAAAACAAGCTTTTTCACACAAGCTGCCATTCTCTTCCAGAAGCACCTATGTGCCAGTTTCCACCTCAGGAAGCCTCACAGCGGCGACTTGTACATTATAGAGTGGTTTTGTGTGGCTCTGTCACTTAGTTTGGCTGTAATGCACAAAACTATTAAAAGTGACTTTTCTGCGTTTCCCATGTAATTCTGGCTTTTTTTGTTTCATATGCAATTCTGTGGGACTTTGGTGTTTTTCCACCTAAGTGTGCCGAATGAGCTTCTCAGGCTGAGAAAACAAGCTTTTTCACACAAGCTGCCATTCTCTTCCAGAAGCACCTATGTGCCAGTTTCCACCTCAGGAAGCCTCACAGCGGCGACTTGTACATTATAGAGTGGTTTTGTGTGGCTCTGTCACTTAGTTTGGCTGTAATGCACAAAACTATTAAAAGTGACTTTTCTGCGTTTCCCATGTAATTCTGGCTTTTTTTTGTTTCATATGCAATTCTGTGGGACTTTTGTGTTTTTCCACCTAAGTGTGCCGAATGAGCTTCTCAGGCTGAGAAAACAAGCTTTTTCACATAAGCTGCCATTCTCTTCCAGAAGCACCTATCTGTCAGTTTCCACCTCAGGAAGCCTCACAGCGGCGACTTGTACATTATAGAGTGGTTTGGTGTGGCTTTGTCACTTAGTTTGGCTGTAATGCACAAAACTATTAAAAGTGACTTTTCTGCGTTTCCCATGTAATTCTGGCTTTTTCTTGTTTCACATGCAATTCTGTGGGACTTTGGTGTTTTTCCACCTAAGTGTGCCGAATGAGCTTCTCAGGCTGAGAAAACAAGCTTTTTCACACAAGCTGCCATTCTCTTCCAGAAGCACCTATGTGCCAGTTTCCACCTCAGGAAGCCTCACAGCGGCGACTTGTACATTATAGAGTGGTTTTGTGTGGCTCTGTCACTTAGTTTGGCTGTAATGCACAAAACTATTAAAAGTGACTTTTCTGCGTTTCCCATGTAATTCTGGCTTTTTCTTGTTTCACATGCAATTCTGTGGGACTTTGGTGTTTTTCCACCTAAGTGTGCTGAATGAGCTTCTCAGGCTGAGAAAACAAGCTTTTTCACACAAGCTGCCATTCTCTTCCAGAAGCACCTATGTGCCAGTTTCCACCTCAGGAAGCCTCACAGCGGCGACTTGTACATTATAGAGTGGTTTGGTGTGGCTCTGTCACTTAGTTTGGCTGTAATGCACAAAACTATTAAAAGTGACTTTTCTGCGTTTCCCATGTAATTCTGGCTTTTTCTTGTTTCACATGCAATTCTGTGGGACTTTGGTGTTTTTCCACCTAAGTGTGCCGAATGAGCTTCTCAGGCTGAGAAAACAAGCTTTTTCACACAAGCTGCCATTCTCTTCCAGAAGCACCTATGTGCCAGTTTCCACCTCAGGAAGCCTCACAGCGGCGACTTGTACATTATAGAGTGGTTTGGTGTGGCTCTGTCACTTAGTTTGGCTGTAATGCACAAAACTATTAAAAGTGACTTTTCTGCGTTTCCCATGTAATTCTGGCTTTTTCTGGTTTCACATGCAATTCTGTGGGACTTTGGTGTTTTTCCACCTAAGTGTGCCGAATGAGCTTCTCAGGCTGAGAAAACAAGCTTTTTCACACAAGCTGCCATTCTCTTCCAGAAGCACCTATCTGACAGTTTCCACCTCAGGAAGCCTCACAGCGGCGACTTGTACATTATAGAGTGGTTTGGTGTGGCTCTGTCACTTAGTTTGGCTGTAATGCACAAAACTATTAAAAGTGACTTTTCTGCGTTTCCCATGTAATTCTGGCTTTTTCTTGTTTCACATGCAATTCTGTGGGACTTTGGTGTTTTTCCACCTAAGTGTGCCGAATGAGCTTCTCAGGCTGAGAAAACAAGCTTTTTCACACAAGCTGCCATTCTCTTCCAGAAGCACCTATGTGCCAGTTTCCACCTCAGGAAGCCTCACAGCGGCGACTTGTACATTATAGAGTGGTTTGGTGTGGCTCTGTCACTTAGTTTGGCTGTAATGCACAAAACTATTAAAAGTGACTTTTCTGCGTTTCCCATGTAATTCTGGCTTTTTCTTGTTTCACATGCAATTCTGTGGGACTTTGGTGTTTTTCCACCTAAGTGTGCCGAATGAGCTTCTCAGGCTGAGAAAACAAGCTTTTTCACACAAGCTGCCATTCTCTTCCAGAAGCACCTATGTGCCAGTTTCCACCTCAGGAAGCCTCACAGCGGCGACTTGTACATTATAGAGTGGTTTTGTGTGGCTCTGTCACTTAGTTTGGCTGTAATGCACAAAACTATTAAAAGTGACTTTTCTGCGTTTCCCATGTAATTCTGGCTTTTTCTTGTTTCACATGCAATTCTGTGGGACTTTGGTGTTTTTCCACCTAAGTGTGCCGAATGAGCTTCTCAGGCTGAGAAAACAAGCTTTTTCACACAAGCTGCCATTCTCTTCCAGAAGCACCTATGTGCCAGTTTCCACCTCAGGAAGCCTCACAGCGGCGACTTGTACATTATAGAGTGGTTTGGTGTGGCTCTGTCACTTAGTTTGGCTGTAATGCACAAAACTATTAAAAGTGACTTTTCTGCGTTTCCCATGTAATTCTGGCTTTTTCTTGTTTCACATGCAATTCTGTGGGACTTTGGTGTTTTTTCACCTAAGTGTGCCGAATGAGCTTCTCAGGCTGAGAAAACAAGCTTTTTCACACAAGCTGCCATTCTCTTCCAGAAGCACCTATGTGCCAGTTTCCACCTCAGGAAGCCTCACAGCGGCGACTTGTACATTATAGAGTGGTTTTGTGTGGCTCTGTCACTTAGTTTGGCTGTAATGCACAAAACTATTAAAAGTGACTTTTCTGCGTTTCCCATGTAATTCTGGCTTTTTCTTGTTTCACATGCAATTCTGTGGGACTTTGGTGTTTTTCCACCTAAGTGTGCCGAATGAGCTTCTCAGGCTGAGAAAACAAGCTTTTTCACACAAGCTGCCATTCTCTTCCAGAAGCACCTATGTGCCAGTTTCCACCTCAGGAAGCCTCACAGCGGCGACTTGTACATTATAGAGTGGTTTGGTGTGGCTTTGTCACTTAGTTTGGCTGTAATGCACAAAACTATTAAAAGTGACTTTTCTGCGTTTCCCATGTAATTCTGGCTTTTTCTTGTTTCACATGCAATTCTGTGGGACTTTGGTGTTTTTCCACCTAAGTGTGCCGAATGAGCTTCTCAGGCTGAGAAAACAAGCTTTTTCACACAAGCTGCCATTCTCTTCCAGAAGCACCTATGTGCCAGTTTCCACCTCAGGAAGCCTCACAGCGGCGACTTGTACATTATAGAGTGGTTTTGTGTGGCTCTGTCACTTAGTTTGGCTGTAATGCACAAAACTATTAAAAGTGACTTTTCTGCGTTTCCCATGTAATTCTGGCTTTTTCTTGTTTCACATGCAATTCTGTGGGACTTTGGTGTTTTTCCACCTAAGTGTGCCGAATGAGCTTCTCAGGCTGAGAAAACAAGCTTTTTCACACAAGCTGCCATTCTCTTCCAGAAGCAGCTATGTGCCAGTTTCCACCTCAGGAAGCCTCACAGCGGCGACTTGTACATTATAGAGTGGTTTGGTGTGGCTCTGTCACTTAGTTTGGCTGTAATGCACAAAACTATTAAAAGTGACTTTTCTGCGTTTCCCATGTAATTCTGGCTTTTTCTGGTTTCACATGCAATTCTGTGGGACTTTGGTGTTTTTCCACCTAAGTGTGCCGAATGAGCTTCTCAGGCTGAGAAAACAAGCTTTTTCACACAAGCTGCCATTCTCTTCCAGAAGCACCTATGTGCCAGTTTCCACCTCAGGAAGCCTCACAGCGGCGACTTGTACATTATAGAGTGGTTTTGTGTGGCTCTGTCACTTAGTTTGGCTGTAATGCACAAAACTATTAAAAGTGACTTTTCTGCGTTTCCCATGTAATTCTGGCTTTTTCTTGTTTCACATGCAATTCTGTGGGACTTTGGTGTTTTTCCACCTAAGTGTGCCGAATGAGCTTCTCAGGCTGAGAAAACAAGCTTTTTCACACAAGCTGCCATTCTCTTCCAGAAGCACCTATGTGCCAGTTTCCACCTCAGGAAGCCTCACAGCGGCGACTTGTACATTATAGAGTGGTTTGGTGTGGCTCTGTCACTTAGTTTGGCTGTAATGCACAAAACTATTAAAAGTGACTTTTCTGCGTTTCCCATGTAATTCTGGCTTTTTCTTGTTTCACATGCAATTCTGTGGGACTTTGGTGTTTTTCCACCTAAGTGTGCCGAATGAGCTTCTCAGGCTGAGAAAACAAGCTTTTTCACACAAGCTGCCATTCTCTTCCAGAAGCACCTATGTGCCAGTTTCCACCTCAGGAAGCCTCACAGCGGCGACTTGTACATTATAGAGTGGTTTGGTGTGGCTCTGTCACTTAGTTTGGCTGTAATGCACAAAACTATTAAAAGTGACTTTTCTGCGTTTCCCATGTAATTCTGGCTTTTTCTTGTTTCACATGCAATTCTGTGGGACTTTGGTGTTTTTCCACCTAAGTGTGCCGAATGAGCTTCTCAGGCTGAGAAAACAAGCTTTTTCACACAAGCTGCCATTCTCTTCCAGAAGCACCTATGTGCCAGTTTCCACCTCAGGAAGCCTCACAGCGGCGACTTGTACATTATAGAGTGGTTTGGTGTGGCTCTGTCACTTAGTTTGGCTGTAATGCACAAAACTATTAAAAGTGACTTTTCTGCGTTTCCCATGTAATTCTGGCTTTTTCTTGTTTCACATGCAATTCTGTGGGACTTTGGTGTTTTTCCACCTAAGTGTGCCGAATGAGCTTCTCAGGCTGAGAAAACAAGCTTTTTCACACAAGCTGCCATTCTCTTCCAGAAGCACCTATGTGCCAGTTTCCACCTCAGGAAGCCTCACAGCGGCGACTTGTACATTATAGAGTGGTTTGGTGTGGCTCTGTCACTTAGTTTGGCTGTAATGCACAAAACTATTAAAAGTGACTTTTCTGCGTTTCCCATGTAATTCTGGCTTTTTCTTGTTTCACATGCAATTCTGTGGGACTTTGGTGTTTTTCCACCTAAGTGTGCTGAATGAGCTTCTCAGGCTGAGAAAACAAGCTTTTTCACACAAGCTGCCATTCTCTTCCAGAAGCACCTATGTGCCAGTTTCCACCTCAGGAAGCCTCACAGCGGCGACTTGTACATTATAGAGTGGTTTGGTGTGGCTCTGTCACTTAGTTTGGCTGTAATGCACAAAACTATTAAAAGTGACCTTTCTGCGTTTCCCATGTAATTCTGGCTTTTTCTTGTTTCACATGCAATTCTGTGGGACTTTGGTGTTTTTCCACCTAAGTGTGCCGAATGAGCTTCTCAGGCTGAGAAAACAAGCTTTTTCACACAAGCTGCCATTCTCTTCCAGAAGCACCTATGTGCCAGTTTCCACCTCAGGAAGCCTCACAGCGGCGACTTGTACATTATAGAGTGGTTTGGTGTGGCTCTGTCACTTAGTTTGGCTGTAATGCACAAAACTATTAAAAGTGACTTTTCTGCGTTTCCCATGTAATTCTGGCTTTTTCTTGTTTCACATGCAATTCTGTGGGACTTTGGTGTTTTTCCACCTAAGTGTGCCGAATGAGCTTCTCAGGCTGAGAAAACAAGCTTTTTCACACAAGCTGCCATTCTCTTCCAGAAGCACCTATCTGCCAGTTTCCACCTCAGGAAGCCTCACAGCGGCGACTTGTACATTATAGAGTGGTTTGGTGTGGCTCTGTCACTTAGTTTGGCTGTAATGCACAAAACTATTAAAAGTGACTTTTCTGCGTTTCCCATGTAATTCTGGCTTTTTCTTGTTTCACATGCAATTCTGTGGGACTTTGGTGTTTTTCCACCTAAGTGTGCCGAATGAGCTTCTCAGGCTGAGAAAACAAGCTTTTTCACACAAGCTGCCATTCTCTTCCAGAAGCACCTATGTGCCAGTTTCCACCTCAGGAAGCCTCACAGCGGCGACTTGTACATTATAGAGTGGTT
>NW_026136952.1:0-14269 GCF_905237075.1 Dicentrarchus labrax | reverse complement strand
TTATTATTATTAGGGACCTCGCAAGCGACCGCAGGAGGTCCCTATTGTTTTTGCTTCGTTTATTATTAGGGACCGAGCCAGTATGAACTGGAAGGTCCATATTGTTTTTCCTATGTTTATTCTTATTATTATTTTTCAGAACATTGAGCGCATTTTTCACCCCCTAAACATTTCGAATATTCGCATTTTATTTGGCACATTTGTCAAGCCTCATTAAACTCGGAGATTTTATGCGTCACATGCAGATCAGCCACTAGGAAGGCCACTAGGTGGCGCTACTTTTAGGCCAATTTCGATACGCTAATAACTCCCGCATAGTTTGTCTCACATTCAAAAACCTTATATCCACGCGTTCGGTGAATGGAGCTGAACCTCCCCATATAGGCCACGCCCACTTCCGCCTAGATTTTTTTTTTCTAGAGCGCAAAATGTCCATAAATGTCTGTTTCGTGTTCCTCCTACACACTTTGTCCGATTTGCACGAAATTTTGCACGTAGCATCTGTGGACCGCCCTGACAACAAAAGTAATTTGAACATTTTTGATATTTTAAAAAATAAGGAAGTTATAAAATTAGCCCTTCCTGTTGATTTTTCGTCAAAAAGGAAGTGGACCATTTCTCCACATTGGTATGTCCGATTTACACCAAGCTTGGGTCCATAGTTCCCCATGTCTTCCTTAGGCATCGTGCACAATTTCAGGTCATCACCACAAGGTGGCGCTCTTTCAAATGAAGGAGTTTATAGCTCTACAACGGTATGTGTGATTAGGATAAAACTTGGTACGCTGCTTCCCCATGGCTCCCTGAGGCTCCCCTAAAAAAGGAAAAAAATCACGCCACTAGGTGGCACTCTGGTGGCAGGGTAAATCACTGTGCGGATACTGTAATAGTTATGAATATGTAATTCACAGAGCACGTGTAGAGTGGTGCCTGAAGCTGACATACCAAAAATCGGGTTTCTCGTGCTTGTAGCGCCCCCTACAGGTTAAAAAAACATCAGCCCCGGCGCCACGTTTCACCGATATGTACGAAACTCAATAGGCATGTATAATGTGCCGGGCGTAAAAAGCCTCTTGGACCCATACCTCAAATCCCACAGGAAGTCGGCTATTTTCATTGAAAATTTGCACTTTTGGCAGCCATTTTGTGGTCATTTTGACTCTTTGGGCTTGTTTTAGAACTAACTGCTCCTAGGGAATTTATCGGATCTGCTTCAAAATTGGTCAGTACAGTCACAACATGGTGCTGAATGAACGCAATTATATTTGGTGACTGTACGTTGAAGGGCGTGTCCGTGGCGTGCCCTCAAAGTTGGCCATTTTGAACAAATGTCACACTGTGATGTCATTTTTGCATTTCAGGGCTTCTATTTGAATGATGCCCTCCTACAGCTTCTATCGGATCTTCTTCAAAATTGGGCAGTCCAGTCACAACATGGTGCTGAATGAACGCATTATATTTTGTGACTGTACATTGAAGGGCGTGTCCGTGGCGTGCCCTCAAAGTTGGCCATTTTGAACAAATGTCACACTGTGATGTAATTTTGGCCTTTCAGGGCTTCTATTTGAATGATCTCCTCCTACAGGTTCTATCGGATCTTCTTCAAAATTGGGCAGTACAGTCACAACATGCTGGTGAATGAACGCATTTCATTTTGTGACTGTACGTTGAAGGGCGTGTCCGTGGCGTGCAGTCAAAGGCGGCCATTTTGAAGCCCGTGGTCCTGTATTTGAACAAACAAACTCCTTGAGACTTTATCAGACCTGCTTCAAAACTTGACAGTACTCTTGAATAATCTTGCTGATTACAAGTTGTGCTATTTATGACTGTACGTTGAAGGGCGTGTCCCAGGTGTCTCGTCAAAGTTGGACATTTTGAATTCTGTGGTCTTTTTTTCAAAGTGATGAAACACAAACACCCCTCCGCTCCCACTAGCCACATCTACAAACCATATTTCCTAGGGAGTATTGTTCGTGAAGCATAGTGTGAAACCGCTGGAAGTCACTTATTAAATTGCAAGATAAATAGGGGACTTATCAAATCGACTTCAAAATTGGACAGTCTTATAAAAACAAAGTGTACATGAAGAATTGAGCTATTTGTGACTGTACGTCAAACTGTGTGCCACTGACCCCTTGTCGAATTCAGGTGATTTTCCATGAAGCGGTACTCGTAACTTCAGTGTGCAATGTCCAATTTCCAATAAACTTCATATATTCTGTAACAGTCTCGCCCTGAACATCTCCTCATTGCATCAGCCTACGTATTACAGTCCCGCCCTAAACTTGTCTACGTGACAAGATTCAGATACAGTGAAAGCACAGCATACTGGCAACAGGAAGGAAGCGCTGCGTGGCGATATGGAGCTGATTTGAAGCTGATTTACGTGACGTATTCGCGTTGAGGTGCGCGCTTGGTACGACGGCACGTGCGTGGCCTCGGCGCACCCCGACCGCACGTGACGCGTTTGCGGCGCGCCCCGACGAGCGCCGGGTGCGAGGTCCCGCCCAACGCTGCTTGCAGCTTTAATTAGGGACCGAGCCAGTTCACTGAACTGGAAGGTCTCTATTGTTTTTCCCTATGTTTATTATTATTATTTTCAGAACATTGAGCGCATTTTTCACCCCCCTTACCAATTATAATATTCGCATTTTATTTGGCACATTTGTCAAGCTTCTCTAAACTCGGAGATTCTATGCAGATCAGCCACTAGGTAGGCCACTAGGGTGGCGCTATTTAAAAAGATCTTGAAAGGCTAATAACTCCCGCATAGTTTGTCTCACATTCAAAAACCTTATATCCACGTTGTTCGGTGAATGGAGCTGAACCTCCCCATATAGGCCACGCCCACTTCCGCCTAGATTTTTTTTTTCTAGAGCGCAAAATGTCCATAAATGACTTTTTGCTGTTCATCCTACACACTTTGTCCGATTCGCACGAAATTTTGCACGTAGCATCTGTGGACCGCCCTGACAACAAAAGTAATTTGAAGAATTTTGATATTTTAAAAATAAGCGTGTTATAAAAATTAGCACTTCCTGTTGATTTTCGTCAAAAGGAAGTGGACCATTTCTCCACATTTGTATGTCCGATCGACACCATGCTTGGGTACATAGTTCCCCATGTCTTCCTTAGGCATCGTGCACAATTTCAGGTCATCACCACAAGGTGGCGCTCTTTCAAATGAAGGAGTTTATATCTCTACAACGGTATGTGTGATTAAGATGAAACTTGGTACGCTGCTTCCCCATGGCTCCCTGAGGCTCCCCTAAAAAGGAAAAAAATCACGCCACTAGGTGGCACTCTGGTGGCAGGGTAAATCACTGTGCACACACCATAATAGTTATGAATATGAAATTCACTGGGCACGTGTAGAGTGGTGCCTGAAGCTCACATACCAAAGATCGGGTTTGTCGTGCTTGTGGCGCCCCTATAGGATAAAAAACATCAGCCCCGGGCGCCACGTTTCATCGATATGTACGAAACTCAATAGGCATGTATAATGTGCCGGGGCGTACAAAAAAGCCTCTTGGACCCATACCTCAAATCCCACAGGAAGTCGGCTATTTTCATTTAAAATTTGCACTTTTGGCAGCCATTTTGTGGTCATTTTGACCTTTTGGGCTTCTTTGTGAAATAACTGATCCTAGGGAATTTATCGGATCTGCTTCAAAATTGGTCAGTACAGTCAAAACATGGTGCTGAATGAACGCATTATATTTGGTGACTGTACGTTGAAGGGCGTGTCCGTGGCGTGCCCTCAAAGTTGGCCATTTAGAACTAATGTCACACTGTGATGTCATTTTTGCATTTCAGGGCTTATATTTGAATGATGCCCTCCTACAGCTTCTATCGGATCTTCTTCAAAATTAAACAGTCCAGTCACAACATGGTGCTGAATGAACGCATTATATTTGGTGACTGTACGTTGAAGGGCGTGTCCGTGGCGTGCCCTCAAAGTTGGCCATTTAGAACAAATGTCACACTGTGATGTCATTTTGGCCTTTCAGGGCTTCTATTTGAATGATTTCCTCTGACACGTTCTAACAGATCTTCTTCAAAATTGGTCAGTACAGTCAAAACATGGTGCTGAATGAACGCCTTATATTTTGTGACTGTACGTTGAAGGGCGTGTCCGTGGCGTGCCCTCAAAGTTCGCCATTTTGAACAAATGTCACACTGTGATGTCATTTTGGCCTTTCAGGGCTTCTATTTGAATGACCTCCTCCTACAGGTTCTATCGGATCTTCTTCAAAATTGGGCAGTACAGTCACAACATGGTGCTGAATGAATGCATATCATTTTGTGACTGTACGTTGAACGGCGTGTCCGTGGCGTGCCCTCAAAGTTGGCCATTTTGAAGTCTGTGGTCTTGTATTTGAACAAACAAACTCCTAGAGAATTTATCAGATCGGCTTCAAAACTTGACGGGACTCTTGAATAATCTTGCTGATTACAAGTTGTGCTATTTATGACTGTACGTTGAAGGACGTGTCCCAAGTGTCTCGTCAAAGTTGGACATTTTGAATTCTGTGGTCTTTTTTTCAAAGTGATGAAACACAAACACCCCTCCGCTCCCACTAGCCACATCTACAAACCATATTTCCTAGGGAGTATTGTTCGTGGAGCATAGTGTGAAACTGCTGGAAGTCACTTATTAAATTGCAAGATAAATAGGGGACTTATCAAATCGACTTCAAAATTGGACAGTCTTATAAAAACAAAGTGTACATGAAGAATTGAGCTATTTGTGACTGTACGTCAAACTGCGTGCCACTGACCCCTTGTCGTATTCAGATGATTTTCCATTAAGCGGTACTCGTAACTTCAGTGTGCAATGTCCAATTTCCAATAAACTTCATATATTCTGTAACAGTCTCCCCCCTGAACACGTCCTCATAACATCAGCCTACGTATTACAGTCCCGCCATGAACTTGTCTACGTGACAAGATTCAGATAAAGTGAAGCACAGCATACTGGCAACAGGAAGGAAGCGCTGCGTGGCGATACGGAGCTGATTTGGAGCAGATTTACGTGACGGATTCCCGTTGCGGTCCGCGCTTGTTACGACGGCACGTGGCGTGGCCTCGGCGCACCCCGACCGCACGTGACGCCTTTGCGGCGCGCCCCGACGAGCGCCGGGTGCGAGGTCCCGCCCAACGCTGCTTGCAGCTTTAATTATTATTTTTCAGAACTTTGAGTGCATTTTTCACCCCCTTAACAATTCTAATATTCGCATTTTATTTGGCACATTTGTCAAGCCTCATTTAAATCGGAGATTCCATGCGTCACATGCAGGTCGGCCAGTAGGAAGGCCACTAGGTGGCGCTATTTGTAGGCCAATTTCGATACGCTAATAACTCCCGCATAGTTTGTCTCACATTCAAAAACCTTATATCCACGCGTTCGGTGAATGGAGCTGAACCTCCCCATATAGGCCACGCCCACTTCCGCCTAGATTTTTTTTTTTCTAGAGCGCAAAATGTCCATAAATGTCTGTTCCGGGGAATCTCCTACACACTTTGTCCGATTCGCACGAAATTTTGCACGTAGCATCTGTGGACCGTCCTGACAACAAAAGTAATTTGAACATTTTTGATATTTTAAAAAATAAGGAAGTTATAAAATTAGCACTTCCTGTTGATTTTCGTCAAAAAGGAAGTGGGGTATTTCTCCACATTGGTATGTCCGATTTACACCAACCTTGGGTCCATAGTTCCCCATGTCTTCCTTAAGCATCGTGCACAATTTCAGGTCATCACCACAAGGTGGCGCTCTTTAAAATGAAGGAGTTTATAGCTCTACAACGGTATGCGTGATTAAGATGAAACTTGGTACGCTGCTTCCCCATGGCTCCCTGAGGCTCACTTAAAAAGGACAAAAAAAATACGCCACTAGGTGGTGCTCTTTTGGCATGATAAATCACTCGTAATAGTTATGAATATGAAATTCACAGGGTACGTGTAGAGTGGTGCCTGAAGCTCACATACCAAAAATCCTGTTTGTCCTGCTTGTAGCGCCCCCTACAGGATAAAAATACATCAGCCCCGGCGCCACGTTTCACCGACATGTACGAAACTCAATAGGCATGTATAATGTGCCGGGCGTACAGAAAAGCCTCTTGGACCCATACCTCAAATCTCACAGGAAGTCGGCTATTTTCATTTAAAATTTGCACTTTTGGCAGCCATTTTGTGGTCATTTTGACTCTTTGGGCTTGTTTTAGAACTAACTGCTCCTAGGGAATTTATCAGATCTGCTTCAAAATTGGTCAGTACAGTCAAAACATGGTGCTGAATGAACGCCTTATATTTTGTGACTGTACGTTGAAGGGCGTGTCCGTGGCGTGCCCTCAAAGTTGGCCATTTAGAACAAATGTCACTGTGATGTCATTTTTGCATTTCAGGGCTTTTATTTGAATGATCCCCTCCTACAGCTTCTATCGGATCTTCTTCAAAATTGGGCAGTCCAGTCACAACATGGGGCTGAATGAACGCAATATATTTGGTGACTGTACGTTGAAGGGCGTGTCCGTGGCGTGCCCTCAAAGTTGGCCATTTAGAACAAATGTCACACTGTGATGTCATTTTGGCCTTTCAGGGCTTCTATTTGAATGATTTCCTCTGACACGTTCTAACAGATCTTCTTCAAAATTGGTCAGTACAGTCAAAACATGGTGCTGAATGAACGCCTTATATTTTGTGACTGTACGTTGAAGGGCGTGTCCGTGGCGTGCCCTCAAAGTTCGCCATTTTGAACAAATGTCACACTGTGATGTCATTTTGGCCTTTCAGGGCTTCTATTTGAATGACCTCCTCCTACAGGTTCTATCGGATCTTCTTCAAAATTGGGCAGTACAGTCACAACATGGTGCTGAATGAATGCATATCATTTTGTGACTGTACGTTGAACGGCGTGTCCGTGGCGTGCCCTCAAAGTTGGCCATTTTGAAGTCTGTGGTCTTGTATTTGAACAAACAAACTCCTAGAGAATTTATCAGATCGGCTTCAAAACTTGACGGGACTCTTGAATAATCTTGCTGATTACAAGTTGTGCTATTTATGACTGTACGTTGAAGGACGTGTCCCAAGTGTCTCGTCAAAGTTGGACATTTTGAATTCTGTGGTCTTTTTTTTCAAAGTGATGAAACACAAACACCCCTCCGCTCCCACTAGCCACATCTACAAACCATATTTCCTAGGGAGTATTGTTCGTGGAGCATAGTGTGAAACTGCTGGAAGTCACTTATTAAATTGCAAGATAATTAGGGGACTTATCAAATCGACTTCAAAATTGGACAGTCTTATAAAAACAAAGTGTACATGAAGAATTGAGCTATTTGTGACTGTACGTCAAACTGCGTGCCACTGACCCCTTGTCGTATTCAGATGATTTTCCATTAAGCGGTACTCGTAACTTCAGTGTGCAATGTCCAATTTCCAATAAACTTCATATATTCTGTAACAGTCTCCCCCTGAACGCGTCCTCATAACATCAGCCTACGTATTACAGTCCCGCCATGAACTTGTCTACGTGACAAGATTCAGATAAAGTGAAGCACAGCATACTGGCAACAGGAAGGAAGCGCTGCGTGGCGATACGGAGCTGATTTGGAGCAGATTTACGTGACGGATTCCCGTTGCGGTCCGCGCTTGTTACGACGGCACGTGGCGTGGCCTCGGCGCACCCGACCGCACGTGAGCGCCTTTGCGGCGCGCCCGACGAGCGCCGGGTGCGAGGTCCCGCCCAACGCTGCTTGCAGCTTTAATTACTATTATTATTATTTTAAATGTAAAGCTTTTAAATCATTAGTTTATATCACTGTGAAGATCACATTCTGCAGTTTTACAGTAATACTGTAGGAACTGTAAAATAACAGTATAATTGCAACCAAAGAGCTGACAGTATAATACTGTAATGTTTATTTTCCATACAGCACAGTACTGTAATATTTTTACAGTACTAAACTGTTGTTGTAGATCACAGTAGGTACACTGTAGAATAACAGTTTCAAGCTGGCGACTGTAGCTGCCAGTAGTTTACTGTAATTTAAACTAGAAAAAACAAAGCGCACCAACACACCGAGGTGACCGTCCGTGGTGCCATCTTAGTTCTTCTCTTCTCATAAATCTCCTTTTCTTAACTTCCCAGTTTTCCCTCTCGTTCTTCCTTTTTTTTCTCATCTCAGTCTCTTAACCCTTACTCCTCACATACAGACTCACCCCTGTGCAGAAACACACACACACACTGTCTTTCTAAGCCACAATTACCCAGAGAGATTCATCCATAGGCTAATATGCTCTGTTAAGCTGGGCAAGCCAAAGTAAGCACTCTGAAAGTAGAGGTGGAGTCAGTTGCACACATCTAGAGCATACAAAGGCATCACTTTCAGTTCCCTGACACTGAATAAGTCTGGCTGTGTGTGCCCTGTGATACTGAGCTCCTTAATAGGAGTCAGTGAACTCCGCCCAAAGCCCTGTTGAGAAGCTCTGTATTCAGACAGTTTGCCTGAATAGTAATCATCACCGCTGTCAGCTTCTAACAATGCAGATAACTACAGAGTGATGATAGTGTGAGTGAAACTAATAGTATAACTATTCAACATGCCAGGTTCACTATAACATCAGTAATATAACTTGGTTTGTCTTTGAGTTTCTCAGTGTTAGGGTCAGTTACACATGCATTCACTATAATTCAATTTTGGGCTGAAATCAGTTGATATCTTTTGTGAGATCAGTAAATTCACTGGCAGAGCCCGTATAAATTTGCACTATGCTTTTATGTCAAAAATGTGATGTAAAAATTGCTGACTTTTGAGTGGGCAAAAAAGGAGAGAGTTAAAAAAGGAGGACAACTAGCATATCAGCTCTGTTGCACCAGACAGTTTTATATATCCTTGCTCTGCTGGAGAATAAACTGCTCTACAGAAGAGATGTCTTATGGTTTGCAGTAATTTTTTTTAGATAGAAGTGATGGTTCAAATAGTGTCTGTTCTCCTGAAATTAACTGTCTGGTTAATGATGTAGCTTGTTTGCAAGCAGGCTACTAATCCGTTTAGCAGATAACTGTTACTCTACTGCCCAGACACCAGCGTGGTAGCAAAAACCCATGAAGGATTTTTGCTGTGCAACTGATTTCATTTGTAAAGAACTGGCCTTCTTTCCTGGTGCCGCCCCAAGAAGCTTAAAGCTGATGGCCTTCACCCTACTGGAATAGGCGCCTGTTACGAGTATAAGTGTGCCCTGTTCCAGGTACCCGCCCACCCATCCGACTGGTCAGGCCACCTGCAATCGTTCATTGATCAGTCCAAGCGGCTTTAAAAACAAGGAAAACAGAAGCAGACGAGGCCGGGTTGGCCAAACTTTTTTATTTTCTTAAAATAGTTATTTTCACTTTCTATTTTTAAAGGAAGTAGATTTTTTTTCATTTGTGATTAAGACGTTTAATAAATAGTTTTTTTTTTAATACATATAATTCTGTTTTCCCCTCTTTCTTTCATCTATTTATTTTGTTGCTCCTCCAACCCCTGGATTTTACATCTGAGGTCGCAACAGCACACCTTATTACTTAGTTCTCTTCCTTAAATGTTTCCTTAGTCTGTTTTTAATTTAACCTCCCAACTTGATAATAAATTCAACTAATTTCTCTCTTTTATTAAAATCATCTCTATTAACTATGCATTGCTTTGTTCAGGGAAACTATACCAGCTGGGCCTTATTCCCACATTTTAGAAGAATTGAGAGAAAGCCTTATTACTCACTCTGATGAATGTTTAATTATTGGTGACAATTTTCACTTGAATAAGGCCTTCAGTCCCTCTAAGTAAAGTCTTTCTGGCACTTCTTTGTTCTTTTGGTTTCACTCAGTTTGTGCAGTTTACTCATTGAAGCAGTAACACCTTTGACTTGTTTCTAATACGTGGGACAGAGGTTTGTGCCCTAGCTGTCTCCTGTCACATCTGTGGTGTCAGATCACTTTCTTATTATTCTGAAGAAACACTAGCTTGGCCCAGTTGGATGTTGCACCTCTTTCTGCCAAAACAAGATGGTCAAAGAGGTCTACACTCCAGTTTACTGAAGAAACATGTGCTCTTAAGCAGGCCTGCAGGAGATTGTAATGGAAATGCCATAAATAAAACCTAGTTCTCTTATTTTTTTAAGCTGCCAACCTCTCATGGCACGATACAAGCTACAAGCATATCATATCCACTGCTAAAGCAACCTTTTTCCCTCACGTAATCAATAACAATAAACACAATCCTAGATTTGTATTTATCACAGTAGCCAAAATTACTCAAAAGCATATGTCAGTTAGCTGCTAACCTTTTACGGCTCATGCTTTTTACATTTATTTCTGCAGAAAAATCAGTGACGTTGGATACAAAATTAAAGATAGGTTTCTCATCTCCAGCTACTTCTGCAGAATCCTAGTCTCTGTTCTTACACATTTTGATATTATCTCTCTTAGAAACATTGACTAAATTTGTGGCTCCTCAACCCCTATCAGCTAAACGTTTTAAAGATTTCTGTCCATTTCTGAATACTGTTAATCTGTCACATTCAGGCTGCTGTGGTTAAACCTCTTAAGAAACCACATCTTGATCCAGGGTCTATGAATAAGTTATTGACCAGTCTGTAACCTTCTATTCTTTTTAAAAAGATTACTTTCAGCATGCATAATTAACAAAAATCATCTTGAACCTTCTCAATCTGCTTTCATAGCCGTCACTCTGAACTGGACTGCACTGAATCTCTACTAACTAAAGTGGTGCATGACATTCTGCTTACTATGGGTACGGATTCCACCTAAATGCTTCTATTACTGAATCTTAGTGCAGCCTTTGACGCCACAGATCATTGTGTACTCCCTAGACCAACTGGAAACTCAATTTGGGGTCTCCTGGTTTGGCTCTCTCGTAAAGTCTTACATATGGAAAGAACAGTGTGCTTCCTATAATAGAACTGAATCAAATGTTTCTGATTTTAAATATGGAGTACCTCAGGGCTCTGTTCTTGGCCCTCTTCATTTCTTTATTTATATTTCACCTCATGGCCAAACTATACGCACGATTATTCTTACCTGTATCCGTAGGCAGATGATCATTCCAAATTATTAGATTAGAAACCTGCTTGCCGGTTGTGGAAAACTGGATGATGTACTTTCATGCTCCTAAATTCTAATAAAACTAAGAAACTGGTCATTGGCCAGGTGCTTGACAAAGACACCAGGCTGATCAAGTAACAGTAATTCTGTTCTACTGCTGGAATTTCACATGAAATGTTTAGCATATCTTACCCCAAAACAGTGAGTCAAAGGTAGAAAACATAAATGCTAAAAGAATACAGATACCATTTAAAGAATGTTTTAAATAGTGGAATATATGAGAATATACAGTTTTCATAAAATACTTACAAGGTGTTAAGAGCTGTGAGACCACATCAGTCCATTTATCATTACTAACTAACATTGTCTCATTGATTTCTATGGCAAATAATGTCCAAAATTACTATTTACATATATACTACATAGTGAGCAGCATTTACTGCCCGCCATTTTATTTGAGTGCTCATATCTGAATGTGTAAATTAACTATATAGTGTTCTCAAAAGGTCAGAAACTAACAAAGTAGTGTGCAAGACTTTTGCCTACAATCCCACAATGCAATATGTTGGATTTTATAGATGTGAATATTACAGTTGTATGAGTCAAGATCTGTCAGTGATGATGCAAAATGATGATGATGATCTGAAATCTCAATTCACTGCTTATTATTGAGCAAACCTTTGAGTGTCCATTGTATAGGGAGTAGAGAATGAGTGAGCGAGGGAGTAATTTTGGAAGCAGTAATTTTGGAAGTTCCTCCTATAACCTTTCTGTAGGAGCAGGGTTATCAGGGGACAATTCAGCTCACCTGGACTCATTCGTCTATTGTGGCTCCCAACATCTTTTTGTTTGTTTATTTGGTCATGTTGTTTAACAGTTTAACACGAGGTACCATAACATAAGTTACAGTACATAGGTTCTCCTCACTTTTGTCCTCTGAATTGATTTGGGTAGAATTTATGAAAGGAGTATTTGTCCTTGTGAGTGACTATGAGTGATGATGAGTATGTGAAGGTCACAAGTGTCTCTGTGTGTGTTTTTGAGGCAACAGCTTTAAAATGATGCAGGCTGACAGAGGAGAGAATGGAGAAAGAATCTTTAGAAAAAAATGATTGGAGAGTGGAGTGAACCTATGAACCACCAGCAGGAAAGCAGGGGTGGAGGAGGTCAATGAACAATCTTTCTGAGAGTGGAAAAAGGTCCTATTTAATTATCTGTTTGCAGATTCACCTGCTGGCTCTTCTCACTTCATGAAGCAGACTGAGATAAGCAGCTACAGTTATCCCATGCTTTGTTAATGACTGGATTTTGCACTCCTTACACGTGTTATTGCGTGAAAAATAACAATATTACCAGATAAAATCTTTTTAGATCGTCTAAATTAAACATAACAAGCGTCTGACCTTGTGCAATCATGCTTCTTAGTATATAAGTAGAACTTCAAAAAGAACAAGTGTTACAAAATGCTTCACAATAAGTTACAAACTGGAATAACGTTTTAAATACAACTTTTCCAACATGGTGTTTACAGTTGCATTTTCATAAGAATAATAAATTAGCACAATTAACACCCAATCATACCACATAAGGCTGTGCATCCTGCCCCATATGTCAGCAAGTGTTGGCATGGAAAAGGCATCAAAGAGTAAAAAGAAGAATTTAGGAATTCAGAGATTTCAGAGATCCATACAGGAAAGTGTATCATTTTTAACAGTTCTGGCAGTGGAAGACATAACTACTACTGTACTGAGATAGAGAATAAAGGGTTTGATATGAAAAAAAACCCATGCACAGCAATGCGATTGGCATGAATAAATTGTGAGATATTTACACTGACTTTGTCTTAGCACAGGCCATATTGTGACAGTTTCCTGGCGTTCCTAATCAAGCCATTTGCCAGTCATGTACCAAACATTCACTCAAAAGTAATAAACTTTAGCTACCTAAACCATTTTTTACTTGATGTTTCAGGTAGCTATTATATAATATGTTGGGTGGACACATTGGGGGAGGGCAGGCGTGGACACCTCGTCCATTTGTTTTGGCCTGAGATGCTGTTACATCACATCTGGTGGTTCTGAATGTCTGATATTGCTCTCCTGTAGGGCGGGAATAATGTCTGCAGTTGACCAGCCCAGCCATTGTATTCTCTCACTGTATTCAGTGGAGTCAAAACATCAGACACTGTGTCTGCAATTTAATTACTGTTCTGTTAACAAGCTCATTGTAATCTTGGCTGGAGGCAGCCATTCAAGATTTATGCACTATACAGAGGAATAAATTATTATTTTGTCACTCAGTTTAAAAGACCGTATTATTATGAAATGTCACAAAATAATCAAAGATCATGGTCATGGTTAAATAATAGAGGATAATGAATGAATAAATATATACTTATCAACATGTGGATTTGACAAGATGTAAACCCTGGATTTTGATTTTGTCAAAGGAAAAAGCTCCATACGCTAATTTTCATTTAACCCCACACACCGCCACCTCACACCCCCAACCCCTGCCTTGCCCTCTTGTGTCCTAACCTCCCCTCTTTTTTTATCTGCCTTTGGTAATTTTTTTAAAGGCTAGTCAGCAAAAGGACTCAGAGAGTCTGGGCTCTCCACTTTAACTTCATTACATCCAATTAGGCGCCTTGTCCTTCAGCAGAGTTCAGAGTGGTGCATAGGTGTGGGACCCAGCAGCTGCATTGAGCTTGTAATAAACAGCCACCTCATTTTATTTCTAGCTTCTTTACACGCCTATTTTAGTTGTTTCTATTTCACGCAGGACGTTCACCTGAAGCAAAACACTTGATGGGAGAATAGAAATGTTCAAACATTACAGCGGAATCAGATTGGTCAACCCCTTATGATCAAAATATATGCCTGGAGATGAAAACCACTTCACTGACTGTGAGTTAATTCACAGATGAATGTAGTGCACTTTATGTGAACTGAAACCAAAGCACAAGCTACTGTTGCTGCATGATTATTCTTACCTACTAATGTCCCTCAGTGGCTTTAAGTAAAGCAGGCAATCGGGTACTCAATATTTTTATTTATTTAAAGCTACATTAGTGATCCACATGTTTATTATACTTAACATGTTTCTACATTTTAATAACTTTATATTGCAGACCTGTGCTTTCCAGGCATGCACTAAATGTATCTT
>NW_026136951.1:0-2909 GCF_905237075.1 Dicentrarchus labrax | reverse complement strand
GAGCTTCACCTGCAAATGGACCTTTTAAAGACGTTGTTACACCATGTTCTGTTTGTCTGTGGGATTAGAGTCCATTCAAGACGTTTATTTATGTACTTACGATTTGATGACCAACTTAGTTCTGTATTAATTCATGCATTTACTGACTTGAACTCTCCCAAAATCAGGTCCCACGAAATCAATTCATTAACAGGGTGTGCAGGACAAAAATTCAACATGTCCTCATGAATGAAGTTTAGATATTATCCTGCAGTGGACAAGTGATAACAACAACAACAATGATAATAACAATAGTAGAATCAAAGGAATTCCATCTAGACGGAAAGCTTAAATATTATACAACAACAGTGGAAAAAATATCTGAACAACGTTCTGTGTACAGTGAAGAAGCAGCAGCCTCTGCTGTTTGCTAAGAGAAATGAAAAGGCTTACAGCACCTGGTATTCCCAGGCGGTCTCCCATCCAAGTACTAACCAGGCCCGACCCTGCTTAGCTTCCGAGATCGGACGAGATCGGGCGCGTTCAGGGTGGGTATGGCCGTGGCGAGCTTCACCTGCAATTGGACCTTTTAAAGACGTTGTTACACCATGTTCTGTTTGTCTGTGGGATTAGAGTCCATTCAAGACGTTTATTTATGTACTTACGATTTGATGACCAACTTAGTTCTGTATTAATTCATGCATTTACTGACTTGAACTCTCCCAAAATCAGGTCCCACGAAATCAATTCATTAACAGGGTGTGCAGGACAAAAATTCAACATGTCCTCATGAATGAAGTTTAGATATTATCCTGCAGTGGACAAGTGATAACAACAACAACAATGATAATAACAATAGTAGAATCAAAGGAATTCCATCTAGACGGAAAGCTTAAATATTATACAACAACAGTGGAAAAAATATCTGAACAACGTTCTGTGTACAGTGAAGAAGCAGCAGCCTCTGCTGTTTGCTAAGAGAAATGAAAAGGCTTACAGCACCTGGTATTCCCAGGCGGTCTCCCATCCAAGTACTAACCAGGCCCGACCCTGCTTAGCTTCCGAGATCGGACGAGATCGGGCGCGTTCAGGGTGGTATGGCCGTAAGCGAGAGCTTCACCTGCAAATGGACCTTTTAAAGACGTTGTTACACCATGTTCTGTTTGTCTGTGGGATTAGAGTCCATTCAAGACGTTTATTTATGTACTTGCGATTTGATGACCAACTTAGTTCTGTATTAATTCATGCATTTACTGACTTGAACTCTCCCAAAATCAGGTCCCACGAAATCAATTCATTAACAGGGTGTGCAGGACAAAAATTCAACATGTCCTCATGAATGAAGTTTAGATATTATCCTGCAGTGGACAAGTGATAACAACAACAACAATGATAATAACAATAGTAGAATCAAAGGAATTCCATCTAGACGGAAAGCTTAAATATTATACAACAACAGTGGAAAAAATATCTGAACAACGTTCTGTGTACAGTGAAGAAGCAGCAGCCTCTGCTGTTTGCTAAGAGAAATGAAAAGGCTTACAGCACCTGGTATTCCCAGGCGGTCTCCCATCAAAGTACTAACCAGGCCCGACCCTACTTAGCTTCCGAGATCGGACTGAGATCGGGCGCGTTCAGGGTGGTATGGCCGTGGCGAGCTTCACCTGCAAATGGACCTTTTAAAGACGTTGTTACACCATGTTCTGTTTGTCTGTGGGATTAGAGTCCATTCAAGACGTTTATTTATGTACTTACGATTTGATGACCAACTTAGTTCTGTATTAATTCATGCATTTACTGACTTGAACTCTCCCAAAATCAGGTCCCACGAAATCAATTCATTAACAGGGTGTGCAGGACAAAAATTCAACATGTCCTCATGAATGAAGTTTAGATATTATCCTGCAGTGGACAAGTGATAACAACAACAACAACAATGATAATAACAATAGTAGAATCAAAGGAATTCCATCTAGACGGAAAGCTTAAATATTATACAACAACAGTGGAAAAAATATCTGAACAACGTTCTGTGTACAGTGAAGAAGCAGCAGCCTCTGCTGTTTGCTAAGAGAAATGAAAAGGCTTACAGCACCTGGTATTCCCAGGCGGTCTCCCATCCAAGTACTAACCAGGCCCGACCCTGCTTAGCTTCCGAGATCGGACGAGATCGGGCGCGTTCGGGTGGTATGGCGGTAAGCGAGACTTCACCTGCAAATGGACCTTTTAAAGACGTTGTTACACCATGTTCTGTTTGTCTGTGGGATTAGAGTCCATTCAAGACGTTTATTTATGTACTTACGATTTGATGACCAACTTAGTTCTGTATTAATTCATGCATTTACTGACTTGAACTCTCCCAAAATCAGGTCCCACGAAATCAATTCATTAACAGGGTGTGCAGGACAAAAATTCAACATGTCCTCATGAATGAAGTTTAGATATTATCCTGCAGTGGACAAGTGATAACAACAACAACAATGATAATAACAATAGTAGAATCAAAGGAATTCCATCTAGACGGAAAGCTTAAATATTATACAACAACAGTGGAAAAAATATCTGAACAACGTTCTGTGTACAGTGAAGAAGCAGCAGCCTCTGCTGTTTGCTAAGAGAAATGAAAAGGCTTACAGCACCTGGTATTCCCAGGCGGTCTCCCATCCAAGTATAACCAGGCCCGACCCTGCTTAGCTTCCGAGAATCGGACGAGATCGGGCGCGTTCAGGGTGGTATGGCCGTAAGCGAGCTTCACCTGCAAATGGACCTTTAAAGGCGTTGTTACACCATGTTCTGTTTGTCTGTGGGATTAGAGTCCATTCAAGACGTTTATTTATGTACTTACGATTTGATGACCAACTTAGTTCTGTATTAATTCATGCATTTACTGACTTGAACTCTCCCAAAATCAGGTCCCACGAAATCAATTC
>NW_026136950.1:0-8378 GCF_905237075.1 Dicentrarchus labrax | reverse complement strand
GATTCTACTTTGCAAGAATAAAACAGAAAGAGAGAGAGAAAAGTTACATTTCATATAAATGTGAGTTTTTCATCAACTTCTCCTTCTGAGTATAGCTTTGTTCTTCCTTCCTTCCCTTTTACACAAAACTCAAACTGCAGTGGTTTTGACCGCAGCATACTTTGACAGGTTTTACACTTCCTGCCCACTGACAAGATATATTAGCTTGTCTGTTGTACAAAGGTTAATTCCTGGTATATACATTTTTGAATAACAAAATTGGCATGAGAAAGAAGTAATAACTGTACATTAATGAAACATAAGACCATTAAATGTAATCCTATCACACTATATACTTCTATTTTATTGTTAATTTTGCATGTTTTGCAGTATTTGTCCTCTGTTCTTGCATCCACTGAGCCTGTATTGCAATTAGATTAATGTTCATATATGTTTTTATACAGTGCATTCAGAAAGTATTCAGACCCCTTTACCTTCACATTTTGTTATATTGCAGCCTTATGTTAAAATCATTTAAATGTAAGTTTATCCCTCATCGATATACACTGATTACCCCATAATGACAACACAAGAACAGGATTGTTTTAAATGTGTTAAATATTAAAAACTGAAATATCACATTGACATGAGAACCTGTCCTATAAAATTCAGTTTTGGTACCTCGCATTTCTCTTGATCATCTTTGAGATGATGAACTACCAGACCAATTCAAACAAACATGTCATACTTTGGCTCTCTTCACACTGACTTCTGTTCACAAGCCTATTTTAGTTTAACCGAGCTCAGTCACTTCCTGTGGATGAAGTCATGGCCAAACTTGAAACCAAGTTTTTAACAACTCATCATTATTCATATAGCACCTTTCACACAGCACAGTGCTTCACATAACAACACTAACACAAACAAAAATTATCAACAAAAATGACCAAAAAGTATTACAATAAAAACAATAAAAGTTAATGTAAAAATGTTGAAACTAAGCATATAACATTACTATAGACAGGTAGGCCCTTTATTAATTATAAACAGACGTCATTACCAGTACAGTTTCAGCATTCCTGGAGGGCCCAGGATCAGCACCTTGGACAGTGACAGTAACAGCAGAATGTTTTCCAAATGTTTTTCAAGATCCACCAGAGCTGAACAACCTTAATCACAGTTGAACTTAAAATAAAAGGAAAACTACTGGGTGACATTAATAGTTCACAGTAGCCGTGTGTTCATCCAAAAGCTTCCACAAAGATAAGGTCTCACTGAAGGCAGTCCCTCATATAGCATTACCAAAATGAACATCCCATTTCCTCTGGGTGCTCCAGTTTCTCATACCATCATAACATGTATGTTACGTTAACTGAACGGAACTGAACCCTGGGAACGGAGCAAAGCAGGATAATATTTTTAGCTTTGAAGGAGTCAAAGATACGAGTAAATATTTTATATTTTATCTTTTATTTTATTTTTAACTCTATTCTTAAGGTTAGGGTTTTTAATTTTAGTTTAATGTATGTTTAATGTATGCTACTGGATACTTGAATTTCCCTCGGGATAAATAAAGTATCTATCTATCTATCTATCTATCTATCTATCTATCTATCTATCTATCTATCTATCTATCTATCTATCTATCTATCTATCTATCTATCTATCTATCTATCTATCTATCTAGGGACAAGCATGTGTAAAACACATACACTACCAGTCTAAAGTTTGGACACACCTTCTCATTTAATGTTTTTTCTTTATTTTCATGACTATTTACATTGTAGATTCTCACTGAAGGCATCAAAACTATGAATGAACACATATGGAATTATGTAGTAATCAAAAAAGTGTGAAATAACTCAAAACATCTTTTATATTTCAGATTCTTCAAAATAGCCACCCTTTGCTTTGATTACTGCTTTGCACACTCTTGGCCTTCTCTTGATGAGCTTCATGAGGTAGTCACCTGAAATGGTTTTCCAACAGTCTTGAAGGTGTTCCCAGAGATGCTGAGCACTTGTTGGCCCTTTTGTCTTCACTCTGCGGAACCAAAGATCTCAAATTTGGACTTATCAGACCAAGTACAGACTTCCACTGGTCTAATGTCCATTCCTTGTGTTTCTTGGCTCAAACAAATCTCTTCTGCTTGTTGCTTTTCCTTAGTAGTGGTTTTTTTGCAGCTATTTGACCATAAAGGCCTGATTCGCGCAGCCCCCTCTGAACAGTTGAGGTAGAGATGTGTCTGCTACTAGAACTCTGTGTGGCATTCATCTGGGCTCTAATCTGAGGTTCTGTTAACTTGCAATTTCTGAGGCTGGTGACTCGGCTGAACTTATCCTCAGCAGCAGAGGTGACTCTTGGTCTTCCTTTCCTGGGGCGGTCCTCATGTGAGTCAGTTTAATGGTTTTTCTTTATTTTCATGACTATTATTCATTGTAGATTCTCACTGAAGGCATCAAAACTATGAATGAACACATATGGAATTATGTAGTAATCAAAAAAGTGTGAAATAACTCAAAACATCTTTTATATTTTAGATTCTTCAAAATAGCCACCCTTTGCTTTGATTACTGCTTTGCACACTCTTGGCCTTCTCTTGATGAGCTTCATGAGGTAGTCACCTGAAATGGTTTTCCAACAGTCTTGAAGGTGTTCCCAGAGATGCTGAGCACCTGTTGGCCCTTTGTCTTCACTCTGCGGAACCAAAGATCTCAAATTTGGACTTATCAGACCAAAGCACAGATTTCCACTGGTCTTATGTCCATTCCTTGTGTTTCTTGGCTCAAACAAATCTCTTCTGCTTGTTGCTTTTCCTTAGTAGTGGTTTTTTAGCAGCTATTTGACCATAAAGGCCTGATACGCGCAGTCTCCTCTGAACAGTTGAGGTAGAGATGTGTCTGCTACTAGAACTCTGTGTGGCTTCATCTGGGCTCTAATCTGAGGTTCTGTTAATTTGCAATTTCTGAGGCTGGTGACTCGGATGAACTTATCCTCAGCAGCAGAGGTGACTCTTGGTCTTCCTTTCCTGGGGCGGTCCTCATGTGAGCCAGTTTTGTCGTAGCGCTTGATGGTTTTTGCGACTGCACTTGGGGACACATTCAAAGTTTTTGCAATTTGCGGACTGACTGACCTTCAGTTCTTAAAGTAATGATGGGCTGTCGTTTCTCTTACTTAGCTGATTGGTTCTTGCCATAATATGAATTCTTACAGTTGTCAAATAAGGCTGTCAGTTGTGTACAAACTGGCAAGAAAGGCAAGAAATTCCACAAATGAACCCTGACAAGGCACACCTGTGAAGTGAAAACCATTTCAGGTGACTTCATTATGAAGCTCATTGAGAGAAGGCCAAGGGTTTGCAGCGCTGTCAACAAAGCAAAGGGTGGCTACTTTGAGGAATCTAAAATATGAAACACATTTAGAGTTATTTCACACTTTGACATGGCATCATGGATATAACTACACCAGCTCTATAGTCCCAGACTAAGTTGCAGTACTTGCATGTTGTTGGCATCAACTAAGGTAGTTCACCACCCCCTGGTGGTTGTTTGTGGGAAAAGCTAGCGAGGTATATTGACTGACTGACATTCCTGCTTTTTTTTTTTTTTTAGAGTAGAGCATTTCTATTTGTGGTTGATAATGTTCATTTAAACAAAAGTTTTTAGTTTAGTGTGATATTGACAGAAATTCTTGCTACTTCAAAGCATCAGTCTATGCAGAGATATGTACGCAGCAAAGCCTTCATTATGGATATACAATTGTATATTATGTATGTAGGTACATGTGCTGTATTAATAATTATTTACAGTCAGACCACAAGATCTAGGGCTGCCATGCATCAGTCTCAGTCACTGTCAATGGTCTCAGTGCACTCATGTAGATGTGCTGCGTCAACCAGTGATAAACGCTAGGTTAAAATGACTGGATATAAATATCAAAAGATACTTTTAGTATCCAACAATGGCACTTTAACAGAACCTAGGACCCTTAACCCTAAATACGTTCTTTAAGCAGGGGTGAGCATTGTTAAAACCACAACTAAGTGTTTGAAACGTTTATTATAATGAAAAATAACCAATCATTAGTGCAGTACTGGGATGTGAACACTTAGTCAGTTGTTTAGTTTGAACATGTCGCTACCAGGAACTGGACCCTGGGAATGGAGCAAAGCAAGATAATATGTTTTGCTGGGACAAAAGTCAAAGACTATGAAGAGTTCAAAATAAGAAATAGGATGAAGCCAAATTAGTAACAATGAATAACAATGTGTGGGCACTGAATGGCATGGCTCAGCTACTAAACTCAGATCAATGTAGTGTGATAGTGAAGTGGCTGATTTTTTCAGTGATAATTTTTTGGTATTTAGCCCTTAATAGTGCTGCCCATGTGTCAAAAAACTATTAAAAACTCAACTGTTGAAAAAAATAGTTTAATGATGCATTGTATCATAAAAATAAGAAATAGAAAACATTTTCAGGTGAAAGTAAATTACTTACAGTAGCTATAAATAGATTTGCAAAAAGACAGAGGGAAAACATGTATGTAATAAAATGTTGTTCAATAGCAGTTACTAATAACAATAATTGTTAAATCACATGTCTCCTCCCCACCTGCATCACTGCCACTCCTCTCTAAACCACTCCCCAAGATTATATAGCTCCACCCTACAGATCTGATTTCCCTCTTTTCCCTCCAAACCAAGAAGAACAAAGAGAACCTGCTAAAGGTTTTTGTGTTAAGAAGAAAGAGAGAAATTAAGACAAGATTAATGAAAGCATTGATGATATTAGAAACAACAAAAATGACAATAATCTAATATTGTCCGCAAATGTGGAAATTTAAAATACAAACAATGATAAATAAGCTCAAATATACTGTATCAAACTGTTTAAACAGCTTGCGTTATTGCGTTAGATGTTTATGGCAAAAAATGTGAAAACAAAAAATATAATACAGTGCATAAATACTAAATGGGAAAACGCCTCAGCCGTCTTGTACTTTCTCCCTTAAAGTACTTAAAGTAATTAAATCCATATAACATTTTATCTATTATTTATTTTGATATTTTATATTTTATATAATCTGCTAATAAATTGTAAAGTGTACAAAATGTTAACCTTTTGTCTTTGTCCATAAAGATCTCTTTACAGACCTGGAAGCCAACAACAAAAACACACAATGCCCTTTTGTTTCTTCACAACTGTACAGTAACATGTAGCACAGAAGTACACACTAGTACAATATAATGCATGATGCAGTTTGTATGATGAGAGAGTAAAACCAATAAGACATAAACAATTTAGCTTCATGTCATATCTGTATGATAGAAATATATTGGAAACAAATGACACAGAACCAGCAATAACAATCACATATGAAACAGATAAACTTAAAGTATAAAAGGCCATATATATGTGTAACATTTTCAAATTTAAACTTTTCTGACACCCTAGTGGTAGTATGTAGTAACTACCCAAGGTGACATCAATTGAACTGCATGCTGACCCATAATGACCTCCTGTGTGATGATTTCAATACAAACTCTGAGCATGACAGTAGTTCCTATCTTGACATCAGAGTAAACAGAGCTCTCATCTGGTTCATGTTGCTTCCCTGTTAACATAATCAGAAAACAAAATCAATACTTTTTGGCACTTCAGGCTAAAACATCTCAAAATGATTTTCTATTCATTGTTATTATTTGGAGTACTCACTTTGTTTTCAAATGTTGTTATGTTCAATCGAAGCATCCATGAATTAGACTGCATTTAAAATATACATTTTTTAGAGGGTTTTATGTCAGTAACACATAATCAGTCTCCCTTAGCTTGTGCAGCATTTATAACAAATAGTCAGACTTGATCTGAGGATGGGTGAAATTAGTTTCAAGACAAATACATTTTATTTCAGGTTTTAGTTTTAGCTTGTATGACAATCTTATTTCAGCCTGTCACACTCCATTGACAACAGCAGTGCTTCAGATGGTTTACACCCTCTCTGATGATGAAAATATATAATGCAGAGTAGTACCTATCGTAGATCTATGGTGCAGCAATGAGTAATCATTCACATGCTGAAGTCCCAATGATATAGACTCTTGCAATGCTGCAGGTACAGCGGCACTTTAGGAGAAATACCGATGTCAACATCTTAGCATACTTAACATGTTAATTTGTTTTCATTTGTTAATCAGAAAATGTTAATTTCCTGAAGGAAATGTGTGTGTTTGCTCAATATGCTGCTGCTTGGCAGCCCAGAGTAACAGCAAGAAGTGCTGGAGATTCACATCTGAATCTAAAGTCTGAAAGTCGGTGGTAATTGAACAACACGTTGAAGAGATATGGTGGAGTTTCATTAAGGGCCACAGGGTGACAGTATTGATGCCATGCTTCAACATTTTGTGCACTTGTTTATGGAGAAGCTGTGTACCAAGTTTCATCTTATTAAAGACGACAGGAATATGGATGTACCATGTTCTATTCTGACGGTAGTGCTCTGTTTGTAGAATTGTATAAAATGGGACACACTTGTGCATTATGGATGAATTTTGGACTGAGGAAAATTGTGATAACCAATTACTTGCTCACAATCACACAATTAGTGCTAGACACAAAGTACATCCATCACTGATTGTAATGTCATTATTTTTGCAGGTATTTGGTCATACACAAAATGATTGGTCAAATTGAAATGTTGACCTGATGATGAAAAGTCAGATGATCACCAAACACATTGGGATCCTCTGGGGATCATGGATGTCTGTACTAAATTTAATCTGAATCCATCTTATTACTGTTAAAAATACCAAAGTCACCAAAGTCACTGAGATTTATCCTCTGAGGGCCAATAATATATGCCTACAAATTCAATGCAATCGAAATATCAGTGAAACATTTCATTAAAAAAAAAAAGGTCAACTTTATGGTAGCATCAGACAAAAAGCCAGGGGATCAGCAAGTAATTTGGAGACATCATCTGTGGGACATGAAGCCTGTACAAGATGAGATATTACAGTCTGGACCAAAGTGGTGGACCCACTGATTCCCAGTGGCTGTTACTGTATACTGTACCTTTATCAGTGTCTTCTGGGCATTTGATTGATTCATAGATACAATCATCACCTACAGAGCAGTGGAAAGTTCAGATTAATCAAATTAATTGCATGATACTAAGTAAACATCCTGTGATATGAATGTGTTTTATACAAAATAGGTGATCATATATATCAGTGTTAACCTGGTTGGTAAAAGCTCTGTATGGACATTGCCAGTGTGAGGTTTTGTTATCTAGAGGAGGGAATACCTAACAATATTATTTTAAGTGATTTGAACCTGTTTTAAGACTTTTGTTAGCTGGACATCCTGACTTGTTTTGATAAATCTTATTCAGTGCACTGACAACAGGATATACTTGCTACATCAATGAATTTGTTCCTAATAATAATATGTTCACTTAGATTTGAGAGGCCATTGTGTAATAAAAAAGATGAACTGTACCGTTCCCAATGTCTTCAGGGCGTTTCAGCTGATTCATGGAGGGACGTATCACCTACAGAGCAGATTCATCTTTTTAAACATATGATACTAATTAAACATCCTCTGATTATTTCTAATTGTGTCTTTAAAGGTGTGAATGCATATAAACAAATATATATATGATTAGTTTAAATGCTAACCATGAAGAGTGGAGTATAGCTGAGTCTCATTCTGGTTGACCACATGATTTGTGTCGGAGTCCTGATTGATGCTCTCAGGCTGGTTTGACCTACAACATGGAAACCAAATACAACACATTTAAATAAGAACATGTAATGTATTGTTGTTATGTTCAAAATGAGAGAAGAGAGTGTTCAACCAACATGATACAGCATGGACCTGTGGAATAAAAAACATTTGTTGTTATTATCATTTGGTATTGCAAGTTGTAATAGTGCTATTCTATGAGAGCAGTATATGTTTGTTTGAATAATTAAAGGATAAAACAGAAGAGGTTCTAACCTTTGGAAGGTCTGCAGCGATACAAAAGAAGCAAAAGAAGAATGAGAACGATTCCACAAACCGGCCCAACAATCAAATACAGGAGAGGAAGAGCTTTCAGGCCTGGGAACTGCTATAATAATAAATAATACATAAGAAAAGTTAATAAACAAACCACTTTTCTTGAGACTGAATTTACAAAGTGATTTAACAAAGATGAGTCATGTCACATCAAGTCATAGCAAACAAAAAAACATACACATACATCTTCAGACAAAACATGTGCACATACACAACAAAAATCCCTGCTTCAATGTCCATCTGAACACTTACAGTACAATATACACAAAGATGTCAGACTACAGTGTGAAATTACCTATTCACAATAAGTCATGACTATCACAATCACTGATGCAGACTTTG
>NW_026136949.1:0-40031 GCF_905237075.1 Dicentrarchus labrax | reverse complement strand
TTTATGATCTTGATCTCTCTCTTGTGTCAGTTTTTCCAGATGGAGGTCAGGGTGATGTTTGCAGGAGAACAGGGGAACCAGGCTTCATCTTAAAAAACCTACATACATTTTACTGATCCACCTGTTGGTTCTGTGGAAATTAACAGAGGTGATTTTGAAATTATGCCAAATATAAGTGTTGGATATATTATGCTGTTAACATGTCTGGGTTGCTTCAGTGAACTGTATCAGTCTCTGCAGTAGCTTCCAGCTGCAGCAGTCAGTTCAGTTTCTGTTCAGTCTGACTGAGGGAGGTTTTTGTACGACGCTTTTTCACTGTGTGAACAACAACTGACTGTTGATATAATGATAACTCTTACAGTAGTAAACTCCTGTATCTTCAGCCTGGACTCCACTGATGGTCAGAGTGAAGTCAATTCCATTCCCTGCTCCACTTCCACTGAATCTGGAGGAGATTCCAGATTGTCTGTCTGATGTTCTGTAGATCAGAGGTTTAGGAGCTTCTCCAGTTTTCTGATGGTACCAGGCCAGGAAGTATTGTGCACCAGAGTACTGAGCAACTTGTGTACTGGCTTTACATTCAATAGAAACAGTTTGTCCCGGTTGGACTGATTTGGCTGCTGGCTGAGTCACAACAACATTCTGTCCAACAGACCCTGAGGAGAGAGAAGAAACAATGGACATGAGATGGTGAGGTGAAACTCAGCTACACTCCAAATGATTTTCACAGCACAGAAAACTGATTTTCCTCACCCTGAGTGAAGCAGAGGAGAGTCCAGATGAGGACGGAGATCAAAGTCATGTTTTTGATGAGGAGGATTTCTGTGTCTTCTGTTGTCATGAAGGACAGCTGTCAGTCATCCAGTGTTCAACTCTCAGGACTATAAACTCTCCCAGAGCACTGGAGCATGGTGCTGCTGATGCAAAGTGGCTCTCTATGGAAATGCTCTGACTGACTCCAACAGGGACTTGGATTACTCTGATGATGCTGTTTCTCAATGGATCAATCACTTTATCAGAGTATTGATTAACAATGTATCAGTGATCATTTTAATGTGGAATGGGCTTGATGACTGCACAATGATTTTCTTTCAGAACGTCTTCTGTCTGCTTTAATTTAATGCTAGAGAGATCAATGTTACTTTCAGACATATGGAACAATAAATATGTAAAAATGTGATTCATTCTGAACAATTGTGGCACTGTTTGATAAATAGAACATGAAATAGTTCATTCTTTTAAAAACAGGAACTGTTGATGTTGACTTTGTTGTGTTCAAAGTCAGAGAGCCGTGTCTCTCTACAGTGAGAGGTTTTTGTACGACGACTCAATCAGTTTGTATCACTGTGGTACACATTCGGTGGAGGAACCAGACTGGAGGTTAACTGTAAGTACTTTTAACTCCTTGAATGAGACACATTTTATGTGTTTTATAATTGAATTTCATAGCTGTAGACCTTACTAAAATATTTTGTTGAATATTTGAAATTCAATGTATTTACAGCAATTCTTGAAGGTTTCACAGTGTTGTTAACTGGACTAAATTCCACTCCCATTAATAATCTGGTTGCACAAAAACTTTGGTTCCCTACATTCTTATTGATTCATTGTAGAATTCATTGAATGAAATTTAAGTTTTGACATTTCTGCATTTCTGACAATCATTTTTAGTTCAGGGTTAGATCACTGTGGGTATGACTCAGTCTTTCTCCAAGACTAATGATTTAAAGCCATTCTAGGTATTTCTTTTGAGAATTGTATGAGTTTGAAAACGTAGTTCAGCAGTTAAAAATATTCATTTGAAAGTATCAGTAATGAAGTCTGACTGATCAGTGATGACTCCTGCTTACATGGACACATCTCATCATGAATCAGATTTGGACTTGAGACAAGAAATGTTTAAAATAAAAAATGAAAGAATAAAAGACTCACAATCTTCAGCTCATGAGGAATATTTTGAACTGTATAAGTCTGATTGTTTAATTTAAAGTTAGTTGCAGTAAAAGAGTGCCAGTTTTAATGTTTTATCTTTAATACTGAAACCTGTCTGTTGCCATGGTTCAGCAGTGATGCCTGTCTGTTGCCATGGTTACTGGGTTCAGAGAGGGAAGTGAAACACTGAAGACCAGTTTCATCCAATCTGAGGAAGACCAACAGAAGCAGCAGCCTCCTCTGCTGCAACCAACAGGGTGGAGTTTATTTTCTCTCTGTATGAACTTTCTTCATATTGTCTCTCTGTCTCCTCCTCCAGTGGGTCGAGTCCTCCCCACCCTGACGGTGCTGCCCCCTCCAGTGAGGAGCTGCAGCAGGGGATGGCCACGCTCATGTGCCTGGCCAACAAGGGCTTCCCCTCAGACTGGAGTCTGTCCTGGAAGGTGGACGGCAGCAGCAGCAGCAGCAGCAGCTGGGAGCAGAGCAGGAGCCCCGGGGTGCTGAAGGACGGCCACTACAGCTGGAGCAGCACCCTGAGGCTCTCTGCAGACCAGTGGAGGAAGGTGGGCTCTGTGACCTGTGAGGCCACCCAGGGCTCCCAGACTCCGCTCTCAGAGACACTGAGGAGAGACCAGTGTTCCCAGTCCTGACCTGACTCACTGGGACTCTGCTACTGGTTTTACTCTGCTACTGCTCTCACTGTGCACTCTGTAACTATCTCTCTCTTTCATTTGACATGTTTCAGTCAGAATATTTACTAGCTTGTTGCAGTGTTTCAATATTATGTCACTGTTTCCAGATAATAAAGACGTGTTCATCAAATCAGTTGTTTTCATCTTTATTATTATCAAAGTGTCTTAATGATTTTCTCTTCATGGTGTCAGTGACTGGATTACATCCAGAGAACGATGTTTAAACTTCTTCATAATGTTTAAGATAATGTAATGTACAGCCATATATACTGTATATCAAAAGAGTTTATACACTCCAACAAAACTCCTCATTATTGTTTGATTAGTACAAACCAGTGATGGTCGTAGTGTAAGTCCATAATATGTTGTCATAATCAATATGAATACCGTCATTGCTGTACAACTGTTTCTGATATAATCATTACAGATTTGTCTGTAATAATAAACCTTTGGAACAATAAATAAATCATCCAATCATCTCTTATTACTGAAGGGTCTTAATGGTAAGGACTCTATTATTGTTATTGCTTCAGCTGTATCTAAAGAACATGAAATCTTCTTTGAATGAAACCACATAACTATTTTCCAAATCTGATATAAAAATCACAATATCATCAGCATGAGTAGAAACATCATAAATATGATCTGTAGTTCTGCCCCTTGATCTATTCACACACTGTTTCTACTGAAGAACCACAAAGACAAACAAAAGAGTTGACATAGGGACAGAATTAAAATGTGAGTGATTTACTTCATTAATCCTGTTTTTGGATTCAGTTATAAACTAAATGTGTTTGCTGGAGTACTAAACACACTAAATGACGTAAGTTATAGATATTTGTACGACACTAATAAACTACTAAATGCTTTTTTATTATTCATAATATCAATAAACATATGTTTCATATCATTATTTATATAATATGATGTAGATTATTGACATTTTTCAGGATTTAATGGAGAGTTTCTCTCTAGAAATATTGTGTCTTTTAATGAAAGAGAAATGAATATTGCTTGTACACATTCTCACAAACAAAAGGTTGAATAAATATTCATAGTGTGTGAGTTGATTTTAATACTTTAACCAGTTATTACATAAACTGGGTAAACTGGGAATGTGTTTGGTGAGTTTGTTTGTGTCAAAGTCAGAGAGCCGTGTCTCTCTACAAAGAGTTTATGAACTCAGGGGAAACTCATATCCATCTAAAAATAACCACAAAGGCAAACAAAAGATTTGACAAAGGGACAGAATTCACATCAGTGATAAACATACTTCATTATTCCTTTATGGTTGCAGTAATAACACACATGCATTGTTTGCTGGAATAGAAAACACACATATTTGGTAAATTATGTTATAGACATTTTTAGAGATCTGTTAAAGCTTTTTTTTTTTACCAATGAGTATTTTTGAGTTTTAATCAAAAATGCTGGGATATAAAATAAAAAATATATCATATTTACCGTGTTATTATTCATACTCCACGATGAAAGAATTTAAATCATACCTTGACAGAGGTTACCTTTGATGTGCAGCAGCCTGTTTCAATAAAAGCATTAAAAGTATAGCTTTAAAGATATGGAATATTTAGTGTTTAAATGTTCAAAGTGAATTATTATTAATTATATTTTTTTATGAAACCTCTGTTGTTTTAGTTTCAGTGCAGCTGTTGAGTCAGATCAGTTCCTCTCCAGCTGAGGGAGGTTTTTGTACGACGTTGTATCACTGTGTGAAAAGCCAGCTGTGACTTTGCTGACAGTAGTAAACTCCTGAATCTTCAGCCTGAACTCCACTGATGGTCAGAGTGAAGTCAGAATCAGATCCACTTCCACTGAAACGACTTGAAACTCCAGACTGACGAGTTGAAGTTGCATAAATCAGGAGATTAGGAACCTCTCCAGGTTTCTGAAGGTACCAGTAGAGGAAGCTATTACTAATATCTGAACTGGCTGTACATCTGATAGAGACAGTCTGTCCTGGAACAACAGACTGAGATCCAGGAGACTGAGTCAGGGTGATTTGTCCTGATGAACCTGAAAACATGAAACAGAGGAGAAGGGTTATTGAGACAAATCCAGCTTGGAGAAAGATGATCAACATCCAAACAGAAGAGTATCATTTCTTTAACATGGAGAATAGATGGAAGAAGGTAAATGCTGCTTGTTTCACTGTTTCTCCATCATAGCAGAACATCATTGTGGTGAACCTGGTTGCATCCTGAAGCAAAGTTTTCAGAAGAGAGTCTCACCCTGAACAAGGAGCCCCAGGGTGGCCAGCAGTAGAGTCAGTGACATCATCATTGTGCTGCCGGCGTGTCAGTGGCTCTGAAAGGCCTGGACAGCCACTGATCAACACTGGCCTCTTAAAGGCTGGGAGCAGAGAGGAAGGACACATATGCAAACACACAGAGTCAGTGAACTGTAGCTGTCCTCAACATATCATGCTGTTTCCTCCTCACTGCTGGGAGTACTGACTGTTTAAATCATCCTCATGCTGATTCACAGAAACTCACAATGCTGTATAGTTATTGTAAATTGATGTTTTAAGTAAAGAAAATGTTTGCTTCTTCATTAATTTAACTATACAAAAGTCTAAAAAGGAAAATCTGTTTTATAAGAGAGGATGGGCCGAGGTGGCCTCATGTAAACAGCATTAGGTCAATAAATCCACTAACACACATATAGGCCAGGACAACTGTCAAACATTACACTAAAAATAATAGAGACAATGAAGGTCCATAAACAGGTCACACTAAACAACTAACTTTATTTTACAGAAAGTACATTTCAGCCTTTTTTCCTCAGCACAACACTGGACCAAACGTTCATCAAACTGTTGTAAAAGACCTGAGATCAAATGTGGATTACAAGGAACTATCAATTGTATCACTATTGTATTTAAATGATGTCATTAGTAGAGTAAATTACAGTACACTGCACGTCCATATAGACTGTAGAGCTATGTTGTTCTCTGTTGTACACTGTTAAACTGGTTCAGTCCTTATCTGTCAGGCAGAGATGATGTAGTCTCACATGGTCAACATTCCTCAGCTACTATCAGCATATTATATGATATAAAGATGATTCACAGCTGTGCATTGTTACATCACAAAATGATTTCTGTCTGTTCAATAAATATGTTGATTTTTCTCTTCATTATTTATTATTATTCATATTTATTGTCCCAGTCACGGCTGTGACTTCACTTCTGTGTTTGCGTTTTGCAGAACTCACAATAAATACCTATTACTAATCTGAACTCCTGTGTCTGAGTCTGCTTCTGGGTCCAATCTGTGTTGGACCTATGCACAGCTAAAAGTTTATTCCTGCCGGATCCTCGAGGGTTAGCAACCTCAAATATAAAAGATTATGGATATTAAAGATGTTTTACCATCTCTCTAATCTTTCAGAATTCAGGAGTGGTTGGTGTGTCAGATTATTTTGGAGATATTGCACTTGAACTGAGGTCTGACTGAGCGATACCTTCACTGTATCTTTAATACTGGCAAATGTTTCCAGTTGCATCAATACCCAGGTGGATTGGGGTCGGCTCAGTGCAATCGAATCTTTGTGTTTGATCAGTTAGAAATACGAGATTCTCATGGAGATCCTTAATACCACTTTTAGGCGCATTGAACTTTATTTTTTAAACCAAAGATGTTCTTCAACTGTGCACCTCCTGGAACTCTCCAATCAGTTTATGAATGTCAGCAGCTAAATGTGAGCCTGCGTTTGGAGATAAAACAAGGCCAGACTGTTCATAAGACCATTCTCTTGTACTTCATTACTTACATTTTCTTTTCCACCATCCAAACCTGTTTGTGACATTTTGATCATTTCACAGTTTTAATGAGCTAACTGTACTGACAGTGGAAGTACTAGAACTGTGGGTACATCTTATTTTTATGTTTCCAGCTGGTGATACGGATATGAAAATAGTAATAACTAATTATCATAGTGGTAAAACACTTTGTCCTGTCTTTAATATGCAACTGGAGATGCTCACATAAGGTTGAAATATGTACTGACACAAAGCTACAACCCTCCATTTTCAATGCTGCAGCATCTCTTTCTGTGTGTTGGTGGCACTGGTTGAACTGTGTGTCTGTCGTATCAGTATTTGGTATTCATTGTTCAAAATGTCATTCAATAAAGACGAGTGAAGGCAAGAGCTGCGTTTCTTGTTTCTTAATCCTTCTCTCGTTACTATTCACCTTGTTTAAAGTTACTGTGTGTGTGTGTGTGTGTGTGTGTGTGTGTGTGTGTGTGTGTGTGTGTGTGTGTGTGTGTGTGTGTGTGTGTGTCCTCAGTGAACTGTATCAGTCTCTGCAGTAGCTTCCAGCTGCAGCAGTCAGTTCAGTTTCTGTTCAGTCTGACTGAGGGAGGTTTTTGTACGACGCTTTTTCACTGTGTGAACACATACTGACTGTTGACAGTGGTTCCACCCATACAGTAGTAAACTGCTGTATCTTCAGCCTGGACTCCACTGATGGTCAGAGTGAAGTCTGTCCCTGATCCACTGCCTGAAAAACGAGTTGGAATCCCTGATTCTCGCTGATTTGCTAAGTAAAGAAGTAATTTTGGAGTTTGTCCATTTTTCTTTTGGTACCAGGATAAACAGGGGTCACTAGCACTGCTTCCACAATCTTCATCAACCCTCTGACTGCTCCTACAGCTGATGGAGACGGAGCCTTCCACAGCAGAGCTCACTGCTCCAGGCTGAGTCACTGTGACCTGGCCTCTGGACTCTGAGGATACAGAGACAAAAACATAAAGCAGCGTCATGGTTCTGTGGGCTTCATTTCAGAGGGACGGATGTTCATAGAGGAGAGGAGTTTGATTCTCTGGACTTTACCTGTGAAGCAGCAGCAGAGGAGAGTCCAGATGAGGACGGAGATCAAAGTCATGTTTTTGATGAGGAGGATTTCTGTGTCTTCTGTTGTCATGAAGGACAGCTGTCAGTCATCCAGTGTTCAACTCTCAGGACTATAAACTCTCCCAGAGCACTGGAGCATGGTGCTGCTGATGCAAAGTGGCTCTCTATGGAAATGCTCTGACTGACTCCAACAGGGACTTGGATTACTCTGATGATGCTGTTTCTCAATGGATCAATCACTTTATCAGAGTATTGATTAACAATGTATCAGTGATCATTTTAATGTGGAATGGGCTTGATGACTGCACAATGATTTTCTTTCAGAACGTCTTCTGTCTGCTTTAATTTAATGCTAGAGAGATCAATGTTACTTTCAGACATATGGAACAATAAATATGTAAAAATGGGATTCATTCTGAACAATTGTGGCACTGTTTGATAAATAGAACATGAAATACTTCATTCTTTTAAAAACAGGAACTGTTGATATTGACTTTGTTGTGTTCAAAGTCAGAGAGCCGTGTCTCTCTACAGTGAGAGGTTTTTGTACGACGACTCAATCAGTTTGTATCACTGTGGTACACGTTCGGTGGAGGAACCAGACTGGAGGTTAACTGTAAGTACTGTTCACTTCTACAAGAACTCGAAATTAATTTAAAATCTATTTTTATTGAATGAACAAAAGTTTTCAAAAATAATTTAGCTCGTAGTAAAATTAAAATAATATTAAAGTGACCATTACAGGCTTCATTGTAATACAGAACAAATTCTGTCTGATGAAAGAACTTTTGACTTGGCCTTAAAATGTTAAACATGATGCTTATTTAAAGTGTTAAAGTTTTTATTGTTCTTAAAATATACAGCCATTTATTGAAGACAACATTCTGATCAATGATTTCTCCTCTGACAAAGTTCTGTTTTCAGACTTTTTATTTCTTCACCATTTTAATGAAATAACTAATTTTGTGTGGAAGAAATGTTTCCAACATTTATTGAGTGAGTGTATTATCTGGAAACATTGTTTTACTCAATCTTCCTCCCAGACCGATGAATGTAATGATATGTAACATCCTCACTATAACCAATGAATATCATAATGTCACTACAGCTTCTTCAACCACATGCTGTATTAGTGAAATTCATATTATGAGTTGGAAAAAGGATTTCAGCATTTAAACAGTTTGTCAGCAGTGAAGTCTGTCTGTTGTCATGGTTCAGTAGTGATGCTGCGTAAATGAAGACAGCAAACACACACTGTCTCTTATGAGTTTTGGATTGAGCTGAAAAATAGAAGAATAATGTCTTTTAAACTTTTAATAACATGTAATGATTGTTTAGGTTTGTTAATTTAACCAAAGAAAGAGTTTCTGCTCTCAGCTGTTTAGTAGTTTTAACTTTTTTAGTTGCAGTAAAAGAGTGCCAGTTTTAATGTTTTATCTTTAGTACTGAAACCTGTCTGTTGCCATGGTTCAGCAGTGATGCCTGTCTGTTGCCATGGTTACTGGGTTCAGAGAGGGAAGTGAAACACTGAAGACCAGTTTCATCCAATCTGAGGAAGACCAACAGAAGCAGCAGCCTCCTCTGCTGCAACCAACAGGGTGGAGTTTATTTTCTCTCTGTATGAACTTTCTTCATATTGTCTCTCTGTCTCCTCCTCCAGTGGGTCGAGTCGTCCCCACCCTGACGGTGCTGCCCCCTCCAGTGAGGAGCTGCAGCAGGGGAAGGCCACGCTCATGTGCCTGGCCAACAAGGGCTTCCCCTCAGACTGGAGTCTGTCCTGGAAGGTGGACGGCAGCAGCAGCAGCAGCAGCAGCTGGGAGCAGAGCAGGAGCCCCGGGGTGCTGAAGGACGGCCACTACAGCTGGAGCAGCACCCTGAGGCTCTCTGCAGACCAGTGGAGGAAGGTGGGCTCTGTGACCTGTGAGGCCACCCAGGGCTCCCAGACTCCGCTCTCAGAGACACTGAGGAGAGACCAGTGTTCCCAGTCCTGACCTGACTCACTGGGACTCTGCTACTGGTTTTACTCTGCTACTGCTCTCACTGTGCACTCTGTAACTATCTCTCTCTTTCATTTGACATGTTTCAGTCAGAATATTTACTAGCTTGTTGCAGTGTTTCAATATTATTTCACTGTTTCCAGATAATAAAGACGTGTTCATCAAATCAGTTGTCTTCTTCTTTATTATGATCAAAGTGTCTGGATAGAAATGATTGAAAACTGAACTGATGCAAAGAATATAGATTATTCTTTAAATAAACCCACAATAGTACATACCATTTTCTAGATCTGAAATGAATATGGGTACATCATCAGCACAGAGAGAATCAAAATAAGTGGATGCAAACAACATGCATTATCCTTTAAATAAAACTACAACAGAATCATCATCATAAATTTATAACAGCACATCATCAGCATAGATAGTTTGATTGATAAGTCTATTGCTGTGAACATTACAACATAGTAATTTAAAGTTAGTGTAAAAATGTTTTTTTCCAGAATTAAATACTTGATTAATGTATTTGACACATTTGTTTGTTAGAATACCTGTTGGCTCTTTTGAAATAAAGACACTAGCATAGTAATTGAGTCATAAAGTTGTTCTCTGTGTAATCATTTGTCCTCCCTATTTACATACAAGAGGGGGTCAGAATATGCAGCACACATTTACCATTTATAACTATCACCTCTATTACAGCATCAACAAAAACTGAACATCATAAAAGTAAGTAGATTTATTTCTAATTGTTACTTTTATTTATACAGAACATTTGTGTAGGATTTCATTATAATGTACTGGTGTACCTAAGTGACCACTGAGTGTTTCTACTACTTCCATAATACAAAATGTTGTGGGTTAAGGAGGTGCATCACCATTTCTAAGGTTTATTTAAGTTAAAGTCTATTCATCCTTCACTTTAAATCCTCTGCATATGTGTTCATTTAATGGTTTCATCTTTAATATTCTCTAAATTTATAAGGAGTATGACCTAGACTATAAACTGCTCTATACAAAGCCTGTCCTGAGATAAATTCTGTTATAATTTGGTGCTATACAAATTAAATTCTTCGATAATAACACAAAATTCTCAGTGAAACAAGAGGTAGCCTTCAAAAAATTATAATGATATGACAAATCTTCTCCAGACTGATATTGTATTATATTTTTTTGTTGAATAATTTGGTTTCAGATTAAAGCATTGCTCTAAGACTATGTTTAAGTAAACTGTAACAATGTGATGATATGTAAGACACTGTTTCAGTAATAATACAATAATGTCCTGAATTGTTAAAAGTTAAAATATATATTTTTTATACAATCATGAGTTTTCATTTCAGAGAAGCTTCTGGGTTTTTTTTGTTTCAGTAGAGCTGTTGAGTCAGTTCAGTTCCTCTCCAGCTGAGGGAGGTTTTTGTACGACGTTGTATCACTGTGTGAACGGGAAGCTGCCAGTCTGCTGACAGTAGTAAACTCCTGTATCTTCAGCCTGAACTCCACTGATGGTCAGAGTGAAGTCAGTCCCAGAATAACTTCCCTGAAAACGATTTGAAACTCCAGACTGAAGGTTTGTATTTTTATAAATTAGTAGTTTAGGAGCTTCTCCAGGTTTTTGAAGGTACCAGTGGAGGTAGCTTGTAGTAGAATTGCTTTTACATCTGATGGAGACAGTCTGTCCTGGAACAACAGACTGAGATCCAGGAGACTGAGTCAGGGTGTTTTGTCCTGATGAACCTGAAAACATGAAACAGAGGAGAAGGGTTATTGAGACAAATCCAGCTTGGAGAAAGATGATCAACATCCAAACAGAAGAGTATCATTTCTTTAACATGGAGAATAGATGGAAGAAGGTAAATGCTGCTTGTTTCACTGTTTCTCCATCATAGCAGAACATCATTGTGGTGAACCTGGTTGCATCCTGAAGCAAAGTTTTCAGAAGAGAGTCTCACCCTGAACAAGGAGCCCCAGGGTGGCCAGCAGTAGAGTCAGTGACATCATCATTGTGCTGCCGGCGTGTCAGTGGCTCTGAAAGGCCTGGACAGCCACTGATCAACACTGGCCTCTTAAAGGCTGGGAGCAGAGAGGAAGGACACATATGCAAACACACAGAGTCAGTGAACTGTAGCTGTCCTCAACATATCATGCTGTTTCCTCCTCACTGCTGGGAGTACTGACTGTTTAAATCATCCTCATGCTGATTCACAGAAACTCACAATGCTGTATAATAATTTCATACTAATCTAAAACTAAATTAAACAGTTTATTTTTTATTTACTTAAATACAGAAAGAGAAAGACATGGTGCTCATACAGGTAACTGAAATTGAAAACTAAGCAACTAACTTCATTTTACAGAAAGTTACTTTCAACATTTTTACTCATCACTGACAACACTGGACCAAACATTATTAAGGTTATAAAAACGTAAAATAGATCAAATGTGGATTATAAGAAACTATCAATTATATAACTTAAGAATTTAAGAGATGTCATTAGAAGTGTAAATTACAGTATGCTGTACATCTACATCTACTCCAGAAATATGTTGCTCTCTCTGTCACAGTGTTAAACTGGTTCAGTCCCTAACTGTCAGGAAGAGATGATGTAGTCTCACTTGGTTAACAGTCATCTGCTACTATCAACTATAATCCCACAAGGCTTCATCCTAGGTCCTCTTTTGTTCAGACTTTACATGCTGCTATTGTTTGATACTGCAATCTATGGTCTATTTAAATCACTCTATATCTTTTCAAAATATGCAGAATCAGTTAACATGTATATCTCCAAGTGCTCCCAAAATCCAGACAGACATTCTTAGATATTAGATATCACATTTTCTGAATGGCGTCCAGATTGTGTGCATCTGCAGTGAAATATCTTACTGTAGTAAGATGGAAAGTAGAATTTCATATTGTACGCACAACATTTGCTACTACTGACAGTAATTGATCAAAAATCTCCAAAATATTTAACAAAAAATACACACCACCATGCAATGTGCTCCCTCAACCACATATCACTCCTGTTGTCCAAAGCCTCCACTGTGTCATTGTCCCACAACAGATCCAATTTAAAGTCCTTCTCCTCACTCACAAAGCCCTCTATAACCAGGCCCCCTCCTACCTCACTGACCTGCTCCACTGCCGCACTCTGTCACAAAGCCTCCGCTCTTCTGATGCCAACCTCCTGTCTCCACCACCCAGGACCAAGCATCCAAACCAAGCCTTCTCCATAGCTGCACCCCAACTCCATCCTCAAACACATCAGAGACTGTACAGATTCATCCACATTAAAATCACTAATCAAAACCAGTCTTTTCAGAATTGCTTCAATGTGTGATTGTATTTTTGGGGAGTTGTTTCGTGATCTTTTTAACCTATGTATTTTAACTTATGTGAAGTGTCTTGGAGTACATGGAAATATATATATATGTACTTATAAATAAAATATCATATTATTATTATCATAATGTTGTCATTATTGGAAGAACTTATAATCTCTGTACTAAATATCAAAATCAGTTCTCTGACATCCTTAATGTACTACATATCCAAACATTGCTTCATATAATCTATTCTGTCCCAAAAACAATCAGCATTGTTTGGTTACAAACCTTTTAGATACTTGTAAAGATAGTTAAAGTAGTGCTTCAAAACCACCTTAGCTGTGTTAAAGTTCAAAAACCTTTGCAGACTACTTATGACAAAATACTGTCCTTCAGTTTGTTCAGGATCATAAAAACTGTCTGAGGTTTGTGGATCAGTGTCTGAAGAATGTCTGTTTAAAGTTCAGAGGTTGAAGTTAATGAACGTCTCTTCTTTTGTGGACTACAGATGAAACTGCATTGATCTATGTCTGATCACATATTTTATGTTTTCAATATGTGAGTTTGTAATTTTATTCCAGCTTTATGATCTTGATCTCTCTTTTGTGTCAGTTTTTCCAGATGGAGGTCAGGGTGACGTTTGCAGGAGAACAGGGGAACCAGGCTTCATCTTAAAAAACCTACATACATTTTATTGATCCACCTGTTGGTTCTGTGGAAATTAATATTTGTTGAGTGGACAATGTTAGATAGGAGTGACTTTAAATTCTGCAAAATATGAGGGCAGATATGTTGTGCTGTGAACATGTCTGGGTTGCTTCAGTGAACTGTATCAGTCTCTGCAGTAGCTTCCAGCTGCAGCAGTCAGTTCAATTTCTGTTCAGTCTGACTGAGGGAGGTTTTTGTACGACGCTTTTTCACTGTGTGAACAACCACTGACTGTTGATTTCATGTTCACTCTGACAGTAGTAAACTGCTGTATCTTCAGCCTGGACTCCACTGATGGTCAGAGTGAAGTCAGTGTTTGATCCACTGCCTGTAAAACGTCCTGGAATCCCTGATGCTCGCTCATCAGCCCTGGAAATAAGTAGTTTTGGAGCTTCTGCACCTCTCTGTTGGTACCAGTGCAAATAGTGTTTGCCGCTTGAAGACCCAACATACACTTTTGGATTGACCATACAGCTGATGGTGATGGAGCCTCCCACAGCAGAGCTCACTGCTCCAGGCTGAGTCACTGTGACCTGGCCTCTGGACTCTGAGGATACAGAGACAAAAACATAAAGCAGCGTCATGGTTCTGTGGGCTTCATTTCAGAGGGACGGATGTTCATAGAGGAGAGGGAGTTTGATTCTCTGGACTTTACCTGTGAAGCAGCAGCAGAGGAGAGTCCAGATGAGGACGGAGATCAAAGTCATGTTTTTGATGAGGAGGATTTCTGTGTCTTCTGTTGTCATGAAGGACAGCTGTCAGTCATCCAGTGTTCAACTCTCAGGACTATAAACTCTCCCAGAGCACTGGAGCATGGTGCTGCTGATGCAAAGTGGCTCTCTATGGAAATGCTCTGACTGACTCCAACAGGGACTTGGATTACTCTGATGATGCTGTTTCTCAATGGATCAATCACTTTATCAGAGTATTGATTAACAATGTATCAGTGATCATTTTAATGTGGAATGGGCTTGATGACTGCAGAATGATTTTCTTTCAGAACGTCTTCTGTCTGCTTTAATTTAATGCTAGAGAGATCAATGTTACTTTCAGACATATGGAACAATAAATATGTAAAAATGTGATTCATTCTGAACAATTGTGGCACTGTTTGATAAATAGAACATGAAATAGTTCATTCTTTTAAAAACAGGAACTGTTGATGTTGACTTTGTTGTGTTCAAAGTCAGAGAGCCGTGTCTCTCTACAGTGAGAGGTTTTTGTACGACGACTCAATCAGTTTGTATCACTGTGGTACACGTTCGGTGGAGGAACCAGACTGGAGTTTGGAAGTAAGTTCAAGTTTTGATGTATTTTATAAATTCATGAGCAACATTTTCTTTTCTGCAGGTACACTTTTGTCCAGCCATTGAAATATCAAATGTTTGATTCTATTTTTCTCCAGTAGTTTTGTACAAAGAAGGTAAACTGTTACCAATTAAATTGTTAAATTATCAATGTCATTACTACAATTCCTTGGTGAAGAGCAGAAGTCATTTATTTCAGTTTTTAGATTAAAGTGAAAAGTTGAGTACTTGCAGTTTAAGCTTTGTCAGACAAAGTCAGAGAGCCGTGTCTCTCTACAGTGAGAGGTTTTTGTACGACGACTCAATCAGTTTGTATCACTGTGGTTGACTTTTGGTGGAGGAACCAGACTGGAGGTTGGAAGTAAGTTTCTGCTCAAATATTAAATATCATATCATCAGTTAATGTTTTAATTTCTGTGTCTGAACATTTGTAGTAGATATAAATTTCCACTGGGCTGATCTAAATCACTTTAAAGACTCAATTTTATTGTTGGTTTGACCTTAAAGTTGAACTCAAAGCAGCTTTACTGAACTTTTCTTTAAATGTTCCAGTTAATTAGTGAAATGTGAACAGCTTGAACTGCAGGAAATGTTAAAGAACAACACTCATAATTTTCAAATGTTTTTAAAATTCTGTCATTTATTCTGCATTTTTAACTGCAGTTAAAATAACATTTAATAGTGTGAATGATAAATGTTAGGAATGATTCCAAATGTCTGATCTTCTAAAATGGCACAAATTGTGTTTTAACCTCAGTTAGAAATAACGCTGACACTTTTCTGAAGCTATTTGTGTTTTTCAGTCCGTCTGTTTAACAATTCAACTGTGGTTGTCAATTAGGTTTAGCTGATAATTAATATTCAAAGTCTATTTTTATGGGTTTTTTCAAATAGTCTAAAATAAAATCCCACCAAAGACATGTTTTTAATGTTGATATTTATAATGTGCTTCTGTTATTTGCAGTGTAGTTTGATATATTTCAGGTCATATGAGGACTGTGTCTGTGCTGATGTGCATGAGAGGTTTCTTAAAGGGAAGTGAAACAATGTGTGAGTGAGTGACTGCTGGAGCAGAAAAACCATCTGACAGAAACTCCTTAAAGGAGAAAATCAACTCTCACACAGTAAAGGTGTCCAAGTGTCTGCTGGTTGATTGACAGCTGTGTGGTCCCTGTCCTCTAATCTGATTGGTGTCTCCTAGGTGATGTCCGTCCCACCCTGACGGTGCTGCCCCCCTCCAGTGAGGAGCTGCAGCAGGGGAAGGCCACGCTCATGTGTCTGGCCAACAAGGGCTTCCCCTCAGACTGGAGTCTGTCCTGGAAGGTGGACGGCAGCAGCAGCAGCAGCAGCAGCAGCAGCTGGGAGCAGAGCAGGAGCCCCGGGGTGCTGAAGGACGGCCACTACAGCTGGAGCAGCACCCTGAGGCTCTCTGCAGACCAGTGGAGGAAGGTGGGCTCTGTGACCTGTGAGGCCACCCAGGGCTCCCAGACTCCGCTCTCAGAGACACTGAGGAGAGACCAGTGTTCCCAGTCCTGACCTGACTCACTGGGACTCTGCTACTGGTTTTACTCTGCTACTGCTCTCACTGTGCACTCTGTAACTATCTCTCTCTTTCATTTGACATGTTTCAGTCAGAATATTTACTAGCTTGTTGCAGTGTTTCAATATTATTTCACTGTTTCCAGATAATAAAGACGTGTTCATCAAATCAGTTGTTTTCATCTTTATTATTATCAAAGTGTCTTAATGATTTTCTCTTCATGGTGTCAGTGACTGCATTAAATCCAGAGAAAAACTTAGCTGATACAAATAATAAATATTATACTTAAATCTCTAAAACTACAAAAGTATATAAAAATCAGTAAGTTCAACCCTGGGAATATTTCCATACTGCTTTTGCTGAACAGCTCAACTGTACAGACAAATTAGTTAAAGTTTTAAGTTTTAAAGTTGCTCTGTGTGTAATAATTGGTCCTCCCTGTTTAAATACATGAGGAGGTCAAAATATTAGAAACACCTGAATATAATGTAATCCAGTGCAACAACATCACTGACCTCAATGCAAGAACATATAATTATCACCTGTATGACAGTGTGAACAAGAAGTGAACATATATTATTCATTACGTATGAATTTCAGGTGCAATGAGTGTATGTCTGCTTCATCAATAATACAAAATGTCTTGGGTTAAAGAGGCACATTACTATTTAAATGATTTGTTCAAATTAAAGATCATTTTAGTCATCCTTCAGTTTAATTAATCTGCATTTTTAGTGTTAATTTGACTGTTTTGTTAAGTACGGCCTAGACTCTAAACTTCTCTATATAAAGTCTGTCCTGAGATAAATTCTGTTATAATTTATCACTATACAAATCAAATTATTCTATACTACCACAAAATTTTCAGTGAAACAAGAATTAACCTTCAGAAATTATGAGATGAAAAATTTCTTTCACACCAAAACATTTTGTGTTTTTGTGTCATAATTCCTTCTAAAACTATTTATTTTCTGAATGAAGCTTTGCTCTAAAACTGTTATAGTAAACTGTAGATGTGTGATAAAACATTGTTTCAGTGATAATAAAATGATGTACTGAATTGTATGATAAATATTTTCACAATTAAAATCATACTGTCTTATACAATCATGAGTTTTCATTGTAGAGAAACCTCTGTTGTTTTAGTGTCAGTGCAGCTGTTGAGTCAGATCAGTTCCTCTCCAGCTGAGGGAGGTTTTTGTACGACGTTGTATCACTGTGTGAACGGGAAGCTGGCACCCTGCTGACAGTAGTAAACTCCTGAATCTTCAGCCTGAACTCCACTGATGGTCAGAGTGTAGTCAGAACCAGATCCACTTCCACTGAAACGACTTGAAACTCCAGACTGACGGTTTGTAGCATAATAAATCAGGAGTTTAGGAGCTTCTCCAGGTTTCTGAAGGTACCAGCTGAGGTAGCCACTAACACTTGAACTGGCTGTACATCTGATAGAGACAGTCTGTCCTGGAACAACAGACTGAGATCCAGGAGACTGAGTCAGGGTGATTTGTCCTGATGAACCTGAAAACATGAAACAGAGGAGAAGGGTTATTGAGACAAATCCAGCTTGGAGAAAGATGATCAACATCCAAACAGAAGAGTATCATTTCTTTAACATGGAGAATAGATGGAAGAAGGTAAATGCTGCTTGTTTCACTGTTTCTCCATCATAGCAGAACATCATTGTGGTGAACCTGGTTGCATCCTGAAGCAAAGTTTTCAGAAGAGAGTCTCACCCTGAACAAGGAGCCCCAGGGTGGCCAGCAGTAGAGTCAGTGACATCATCATTGTGCTGCCGGCGTGTCAGTGGCTCTGAAAGGCCTGGACAGCCACTGATCAACACTGGCCTCTTAAAGGCTGGGAGCAGAGAGGAAGGACACATATGCAAACACACAGAGTCAGTGAACTGTAGCTGTCCTCAACATATCATGCTGTTTCCTCCTCACTGCTGGGAGTACTGACTGTTTAAATCATCCTCATGCTGATGAAGTCAACTATCATCATGACACTTTGTTTTCTTTTTATTTACTTAACTGTATAAAAGTCATAATGACAAAAATCTGAGAGATCGGGCCAAAACAGCACAGTGAAAACAGAATTAGGTCAATAAAGAAAATAATGTGTCACCAACAATCACACAGAATCACAGTCAAACTGCAAACGCAGATTCTATGCTGTAATCTTTACAGATCTGCAATAATAAATCTTTGGAACAAGGTAGGAACATTTTAGTAATAAATCATCCAATCATCTCTTATTACTGAACAGTCTTAATAGTAAGGACTGTAATATTGTAATTCTTTTAGGTGTATCTAAAGAAAATAAATAAATTCTTTGAATAAAACCACATATAAAAAGCACAGTATCATTAGCATAAGGAGAATATCATAAATCTCTATTTTTATCCTTTGAACTATTTCCACAAAGACAAATAAAAGAGTTGACAAAAGGACAGAATTAACTGATTAAATGGATTTACATACTTCATTAATCTCTTTTTTGTTAGAATACAAAACACAAAATTACTAAAATATGTTGTCAACATTTGTAGCGATTTGTAATTTATTTCAACAATGAGTATGTTTTGACTTTAAATCCTTAATGCCACTTTTGGGCTCATTTAACTTTATTTTTTACCTCCTGGAACTCTCCAATCAGTTTATGAATGTCAGCAGCAAAATGTGAGCCTGTGTTTGGAGATAAAACAAGGCCAGACTGTTCATAAGACCATTCTCTTGTACTTCATTACTTACATTTTCTTTTCCACCATCCAAACCTGTTTGTGGCATTTTGATCATTTCACAGTTTTAATGAGCTAACTGTACTGACAGTGGAAGTACTAGAACTGTGGGTACATCTTATTTTTATGTTTCCAGCTGGTGATACGGATATGAAAATAGTAATAACTAATTATCATAGTGGTAAAACACTTTGTCCTGTCTTTAATATGCAACTGGAGATGCTCACATAAGGTTGAAATATGTACTGACACAAAGCTACAACCCTCCATTTTCAATGCTGCAGCATCTCTTTCTGTGTGTTGGTGGCACTGGTTGAACTGTGTGTCTGTCGTATCAGTATTTAGTATTCATTGTTCAAAATGTCATTCAATAAAGACGAGTGAAGGCAAGAGCTGCGTTTCTTGTTTCTTAATCCTTCTCTCGTTACTATTCACCTTGTTTAAAGTTACTGTGTGTGTGTGTGTGTGTGTGTGTGTGTGTGTGTGTGTATGTCCTCAGTGAACTGTATCAGTCTCTGCAGTAGCTTCCAGCTGCAGCAGTCAGTTCAGTTTCTGTTCAGTCTGACTGAGGGAGGTTTTTGTACGACGCTTTTTCACTGTGTGAACACATACTGACTGTTGACAGTGTTAGCACCCTGACAGTAGTAAACTGCTGCGTCTTCAGCCTGGACTCCACTGATGGTCAGAGTGAAGTCTGTCCCTGATCCACTGCCTGAAAAACGAGTTGGAATCCCTGATGCTCTCTCATTGGTGTAGTAAATTAGCAGTTTAGGAGTTTCTCCAGCTTTCTGTTGGTACCAGGATAAACAGGTGTCACTACCCCAGCTCCCACAATCTTCATCAACCCTCTGACTGCTCCTACAGCTGATGGAGACGGAGCCTCCCACAGCAGAGCTCACTGCTCCAGGCTGAGTCACTGTGACCTGGCCTCTGGACTCTGAGGATACAGAGACAAAAACATAAAGCAGCGTCATGGTTCTGTGGGCTTCATTTCAGAGGGACGGATGTTCATAGAGGAGAGGAGTTTGATTCTCTGGACTTTACCTGTGAAGCAGCAGCAGAGGAGAGTCCAGATGAGGACGGAGATCAAAGTCATGTTTTTGATGAGGAGGATTTCTGTGTCTTCTGTTGTCATGAAGGACAGCTGTCAGTCATCCAGTGTTCAACTCTCAGGACTATAAACTCTCCCAGAGCACTGGAGCATGGTGCTGCTGATGCAAAGTGGCTCTCTATGGAAATGCTCTGACTGACTCCAACAGGGACTTGGATTACTCTGATGATGCTGTTTCTCAATGGATCAATCACTTTATCAGAGTATTGATTAACAGTGTATCAGTGATCATTTTAATGTGGAATGGGCTTGATGACTGCACAATGATTTTCTTTCAGAACGTCTTCTGTCTGCTTTAATTTAATGCTAGAGAGATCAATGTTACTTTCAGACATATGGAACAATAAATATGTAAAAATGGGATTCATTCTGAACAATTGTGGCACTGTTTGATAAATAGAACATGAAATAGTTCATTCTTTTAAAAACAGGAACTGTTGATGTGGACTTTGTTGTGTTCAAAGTCAGAGAGCCGTGTCTCTCTACAGTGAGAGGTTTTTGTACGATGACTCAATCAGTTTGTATCACTGTGGTGGACTTTTGGTGGAGGAACCAGACTGGAGGTTAACTGTAAGTACTGTTCACTTCTACAAGAACTCTAAATTAATTTAAAATCTATTTTTATTGAATGAACAAAACTTTTCAAAAATAATTTAGCTCGTAGTAAAATTAAAATAATATTAAAGTGACCGTAACAGGCTTCATTGTAATACAGAACAAATTCTGTCTGATGAAAGAACTTTTGACTTGGCCTTAAAATGTTAAACATGATGCTTATTTAAAGTGTTAAAGTTTTTATTGTTCTTAAAATATACAGCCATTTATTGAAGACAACATTCTGATCAATGATTTCTCCTCTGACAAAGTTCTGTTTTCAGACTTTTTATTTCTTCACCATTTTAATGAAATAATTAATTTTCTGTGGAAGAAATGTTTCCAACATTTATTTAGTGAGTGTTTTATCTGGAAACATTGTTTTACTCAATCTTCCTCCCAGACTGATGAATGTAATGATATGTAACATCCTCACTATAACCAATGAATATCATAATGTCACTACAGCTTCTTCAACCACATGCTGTATTAGTGAAATTCATATTATGAGTTGGAAAAAGGATTTCAGCATTTAAACAGTTTGTCAGCAGTGAAGTCTGTCTGTTGTCATGGTTCAGTAGTGATGCTGCGTAAATGAAGACAGCAAACACACACTGTCTCTTATGAGTTTTGGATTGAGCTGAAAAATAGAAGAATAATGTCTTTTAAACTTTTAATAACATGTAATGTTTGTTTAGGTTTGTTAATTTAACCAAAGAAAGAGTTTCTGCTCTCAACTGTTTAGTAGTTTTAACTTTTTTAGTTGCAGTAAGAGTGCCAGTTTTAATGTTTTATCTTTAGTACTGAAACCTGTCTGTTGCCATGGTTCAGCAGTGATGCCTGTCTGTTGCCATGGTTACTGGATTCAGAGAGGGAAGTGAAACACTGAAGACCAGTTTCATCCAATCTGAGGAAGACCAACAGAAGCAGCAGCCTCCTCTGCTGCAACCAACAGGGTGGAGTTTATTTTCTCTCTGTATGAACTTTCTTCATATTGTCTCTCTGTCTCCTCCTCCAGTGGGTCGAGTCGTCCCCACCCCTGACGGTGCTGCCCCCCTCCAGTGAGGAGCTGCAGCAGGGGAAGGCCACGCTCATGTGCCTGGCCAACAAGGGCTTCCCCCTCAGACTGGAGTCTGTCCTGGAAGGTGGACGGCAGCAGCAGCAGCAGCAGCAGCTGGGAGCAGAGCAGGAGCCCCGGGTGCTGAAGGACGGCCACTACAGCTGGAGCAGCACCCTGAGGCTCTCTGCAGACCAGTGGAGGAAGGTGGGCTCTGTGACCTGTGAGGCCACCCAGGGCTCCCAGACTCCGCTCTCAGAGACACTGAGGAGAGACCAGTGTTCCCAGTCCTGACCTGACTCACTGGGACTCTGCTACTGGTTTTACTCTGCTACTGCTCTCACTGTGCACTCTGTAACTATCTCTCTCTTTCATTTGACATGTTTCAGTCAGAATATTTACTAGCTTGTTGCAGTGTTTCAATATTATTTCACTGTTTCCAGATAATAAAGACGTGTTCATCAAATCAGTTGTTTTCATCTTTATTATTATCAAAGTGTCTTAATGATTTTCTCTTCATGGTGTCAGTGACTGGATTAAATCCAGAGAAAAACTGAGGTGACGCAAATAATATGCATTATCCTTAAAATTAAACCACAAAAGTATAAAAAATATTCTGAATCCGAAATAAATAGGGGTCATCAGCACAGAAATATTTAAAATAAGTTGATGCAAACAATATGCATTATCCTTTAAATAAAAGTACAGAATGATCATCTTAAATAAATAACAGCATATCATCAGCATAGAGTTTGACGTGTAAGTTTACTGATTTTGCTGAAGAGCTCAACTGCACAGACAAACGAGTTAAAGTTAAAAAGGGAACAAATTAAAGTGTTACTGAATTACATACAGTATAAATACTTTTGACACATTTATTTGTTAGAATACATGTTGGCTCTTTTAAAATAAAGACATTAGCACAGTAATCTAATCATAAAGTTGCTCTCTGTTTAATTGTTTGTCCTCCATATTTACATACATGAGGGACTTTTACATACAATTAAAAAGGTGCTATATAAGTACAGTCCATTTACCATTTATAATTATCACCTCTATGACAGCATCAACAACAAGTGAAAATTATAGGCATCATAAAAGTAGAATTATTTAAAATTGTTACTTTTATTTGTGAAGAACATCTGTCTTGGATTGCATTATAATACCCAAGTGACCACTGAGTATGTCTCTGCTACATCAGTGAGAAAGAAAATGTTAAAGAGGGCCATTACTGTTTCAAATATTTGTTTAACTTAAAAGTACATTTATTTAACCTTCAGTTTTAGTCCTCTGCATATTTAGTGTGTGTGTACGTTTTTTTTTTGTTTTCTCTCATTTTAATACGAGTACATCCTAACTCTATACTGCTCTATATGAAAAGTGTCCTGGGTGAATTTCTAGTTATGATTTGGGGCTATACAAATCAAACAAAATTGAAAAAGATAATAACACAGAATGCTCAGTGAAAGAAGAGTTAGCCGTAAAAATCTAATGAGATGAAATATTTCCTCCAGACCAAATGATTTAGTGTTTTTGTGTTAGAATTCCCTCTTAAATCATTTTGTTTATGATTCAAGCTTTGATCTAAAACTGTGTATCAGTAAACTGTAACAATGTGATCTATCACACACTGTTTCAGTGTAAATAAAATAATGTAGTAATATAAATAGTTTTACAGTTATTTTCACGAAATATCGTTTTTACACAATCATGAGTTTTCATTGTAGAGAAACCTCTGTTGTTTTAGTGTCAGTGCAGCTGTTGAGTCAGATCAGTTCCTCTCCAGCTGAGGGAGGTTTTTGTACGACGTTGTATCACTGTGTGAACGAGCTGTAACCCTGCTGACAGTAGTAAACTCCTGAATCTTCAGCCTGAACTCCACTGATGGTCAGAGTGAAGTCAGAACCAGATCCACTTCCACTGAAACGACTTGAAACTCCAGACTGACGAGTTGAAGCTCTATAAATCAGGAGTTTAGGAGCTTCTCCAGGTTTCTGAAGGTACCAGTGGAGGGAGCTACTAACACTTGAACTGGTTTTACATCTGATAGAGACAGTCTGTCCTGGAACAACAGACTGAGATCCAGGAGACTGAGTCAGGGTGATTTGTCCTGATGAACCTGAAAACATTAAACAGAGGAGAAGGGTTATTGAGACAAATCCAGCTTGGAGAAAGATGATCAACATCCAAACAGAAGAGTATCATTTCTTTAACATGGAGAATAGATGGAAGAAGGTAAATGCTGCTTGTTTCACTGTTTCTCCATCATAGCAGAACATCATTGTGGTGAACCTGGTTGCATCCTGAAGCAAAGTTTTCAGAAGAGAGTCTCACCCTGAACAAGGAGCCCCAGGGTGGCCAGCAGTAGAGTCAGTGACATCATCATTGTGCTGCCGGCGTGTCAGTGGCTCTGAAAGGCCTGGACAGCCACTGATCAACACTGGCCTCTTAAAGGCTGGGAGCAGAGAGGAAGGACACATATGCAAACACACAGAGTCAGTGAACTGTAGCTGTCCTCAACATATCATGCTGTTTCCTCCTCACTGCTGGGAGTACTGACTGTTTAAATCATCCTCATGCTGATTCACAGAAACTCACAATGCTGTTTCTTAATGTCAAACTAAGCATTTTTAGTTTACAGAAGTATAGAAAAGTCATATTATGAGAAAATCTGTTATACAAGAGAGGTTCTGCCAGGAAGGAACACATGAAAACAACTGTCACACTTTACACAAAAAAAATGGAGAAAGTGATGGTGCACATACAGGTAATTCAAATTGACAATTAATATTCAATTTGATCATAAGAAATTCAATCGAGGACAGGCTCAGGGTAGTGGGCAACAGACACATTTTATTAGTACGAGAAATTCCTTGAGATGAACCATGTGGTTTTTCAAGGGGGTCTTCAACACAAAATAGAGTAAAGTACAGTACATAAAGCATTGCCTCATTAGCTATTCCTTAGTAAAAGTTTTATGCTACATGGTTGGTTTGGATCGTGGATGCACATATCAGATCAACAACCTTCCTCAGCTTGAGACACAACTGCAAACATCAGGTTACGAGTGGAGTTTGGAGGCACCAGTTGTGAGCAGCATGCCCTCTTCCATTTCTGTCAGGTCACCAACTGCAGCAGAAAATACTTTTTTCTTTACCAAACAATATGAAGTCCTCCTCCCTGTAAAACAAGACTAGCTGCACTGGATGTGTTGTAATCTCTGCTAGTGTCATATAAACAGCTAAAAGCTTCTTTCTGACAGATCCTAGAGGGTTAGTAACCATAATTTAATCTTGATACCATACTGTGGATATTGAACACATTATTGTTTGCAATGATTTTACCATCTCCAAGGCCTTCCAGCACATCAGGAATGATTGGTGTGTCACATATCGTTGACATATTGCTCTGGAACTGAGGTCTGATTGAGTAATGCCTTCTTTGTGTCTTTAATGGACAGATACTGGAAAAATCTTTTTCATTTATGAAGAGAATATGGGGACTGACAGACCCATACACTCCTTATCTTAGTAATAAATAATAATATAAGCAAAAACTTGTTCTTACAGCAGCAGAATATGTTGCAGTCAAACCTGTCTGGTCCTTTATATGCATGAAGAGCAGAGCAAAGAGGCAAGAAGACATAACGTAGACAACAAAATACCAGAGTGTGTGGTATGAAACAGTTAGACTGTGAACATGAAACAGGCTCTAACTATAAAAGACACAATACCAAACTACTGTACATATAGGGGCTCTTATATATGTCTGTTAAAGTGTCCTCATACATCAGGTATTACTTCATAATGCACAGGACTGTTGAACTGTGTGTTGTGTAAAACACTCCTCATAAATAAGGTGTGTGTTCCTCTTAATGCACAATGCTTTTTAGTGCCATTATTGTGTGTGGTATAGCTACTGTCCTCACAAATTTAATGAGTTAGTGTGTGTGTGTGTGTGTGTGTGTGTGTGTGTGTGTGTGTGTGTGTGTGTGTGTGTGTGTGTGCATCAGTGAACTGTATCAGTCTCTGCAGTAGCTTCCAGCTGCAGCAGTCAGTTCAGTTTCTGTTCAGTCTGACTGAGGGAGGTTTTTGTACGACGCTTTTTCACTGTGTGAACACACGCTGACTGTTGATTTCATGATAACTCTGACAGTAGTAAACTGCTGTATCTTCAGCCTGGACTCCACTGATGGTCAGAGTGAAGTCAGTCCTTGATCCACTGCCTGAAAAACGACTAGCAATCCCTGATGCTCTTCGATTTGCCCAGTAAATCAACAATTTAGGAGTTTCTCTTTCTTTTGTTGGTACCAGGCTAATATGTAGTCAGAACCATCATAGTGCACAGCAGGACTGCTCCTACAGCTGATGGTGACGGAGCCTCCCACAGCAGAGCTCACTGCTCCAGGCTGAGTCACTGTGACCTGGCCTCTGGACTCTGAGGATACAGAGACAAAAACATAAAGCAGCGTCATGGTTCTGTGGGCTTCATTTCAGAGGGACGGATGTTCATAGAGGAGAGGAGTTTGATTCTCTGGACTTTACCTGTGAAGCAGCAGCAGAGGAGAGTCCAGATGAGGACGGAGATCAAAGTCATGTTTTTGATGAGGAGGATTTCTGTGTCTTCTGTTGTCATGAAGGACAGCTGTCAGTCATCCAGTGTTCAACTCTCAGGACTATAAACTCTCCCAGAGCACTGGAGCATGGTGCTGCTGATGCAAAGTGGCTCTCTATGGAAATGCTCTGACTGACTCCAACAGGGACTTGGATTACTCTGATGATGCTGTTTCTCAATGGATCAATCACTTTATCAGAGTATTGATTAACAGTGTATCAGTGATCATTTTAATGTGGAATGGGCTTGATGACTGCACAATGATTTTCTTTCAGAACGTCTTCTGTCTGCTTTAATTTAATGCTAGAGAGATCAATGTTACTTTCAGACATATGGAACAATAAATATGTAAAAATGGGATTCATTCTGAACAATTGTGGCACTGTTTGATAAATAGAACATGAAATAGTTCATTCTTTTAAAAACAGGAACTGTTGATGTTGACTTTGTTGTGTTCAAAGTCAGAGAGCCGTGTCTCTCTACAGTGAGAGGTTTTTGTACGACGACTCAATCAGTTTGTATCACTGTGGTTGACTTTTGGTGGAGGAACCAGACTGGAGGTTGGAAGTAAGTTTCTGCTCAAATATTAAATATGGTATCATCAGTTAATGTTTTAATTTCTGTGTCTGAACATTTGTAGTAGATATAAATTTCCACTGGGCTGATCTAAATCACTTTAAAGACTCAATTTTATTGTTGGTTTAACCTTAAAGTTGAACTCAAAGCAGCATTACTGAACTTTTCTTTAAATGTTCCAGTTAATTAGTGAAATGTGAACAGCTTGAACTGCAGGAAAGATTAAAGAACAACACTCGTACTGTACAAATGTTTTTAAAATTCAGTCATTTATTCTGCATTTTTAACTGCAGTTAAAATAACATTTAATAGTGTGAATGATAAATGTTAGGAATGATTCCAAATCTCTGATCTTCTAAAATGGCACAAATTGTGTTTTAACCTCAGTTAGAAATAACGCTGACACTTTTCTGAAGCTTTTTGTGTTTTTCAGTCCGTCTGTTTAACAATTCAACTGTGGTTAATTAGCTTTAGCTGATGATTGATATTCAAAGTCTATTTTTATGTTTTTTTCAAATAGTCTAAAATAAAATCCCACCAAAGACATGTTTTAATGTTGATATTTATAATGTGCTTCTGTTATTTGCAGTGTAGTTTGATATATTTCAGGTCATATGAGGACTGTGTCTGTGCTGATGTGCATGAGAGGTTTCTTAAAGGGAAGTGAAACAATGTGTGAGTGAGTGACTGCTGGAGCAGAAAAACCATCTGACAGAAACTCCTTAAAGGAGAAAATCAACTCTCACACAGTAAAGGTGTCCAAGTGGCTGCTGGTTGATTGACAGCTGTGTGGTCCCTGTCCTCTAAGCTGATTGGTGTCTCCTAGGTGATGTCCGTCCCACCCTGACGGTGCTGCCCCCCTCCAGTGAGGAGCTGCAGCAGGGGAAGGCCACGCTCATGTGCCTGGCCAACAAGGGCTTCCCCTCAGACTGGAGTCTGTCCTGGAAGGTGGACGGCAGCAGCAGCAGCAGCAGCAGCTGGGAGCAGAGCAGGAGCCCCGGGGTGCTGAAGGACGGCCACTACAGCTGGAGCAGCACCCTGAGGCTCTCTGCAGACCAGTGGAGGAAGGTGGGCTCTGTGACCTGTGAGGCCACCCAGGGCTCCCAGACTCCGCTCTCAGAGACACTGAGGAGAGACCAGTGTTCCCAGTCCTGACCTGACTCACTGGGACTCTGCTACTGGTTTTACTCTGCTACTGCTCTCACTGTGCACTCTGTAACTATCTCTCTCTTTCATTTGACATGTTTCAGTCAGAATATTTACTAGCTTGTTGCAGTGTTTCAATATTATTTCACTGTTTCCAGATAATAAAGACGTGTTCATCAAATCACTTGTTTTCATCTTTATTATTATCAAAGTGTCTTAATGATTTTCTCTTCATGGTGTCAGTGACTGGATTGAATCCAGAGAAAAACTGAGCTGAGAAAAATGTTTTAACTTCTGTAATGTACAGCCATATATACTGTATATCAAAAGAGTTTATACACTCCGACAAAACTCCTCATTATTGTTTGATTAGTACAAACCAGTGATGGTCGTAGTATAAGTCCATAATATGTTGTCATAATCAATATGAATACCTTCATCACTGTACAACTGTTTCTGATATAATCATTACAGATTTGTCTTCAATAATAAACCTTTGGAACAATAAATAAATCATCCTATCATCTCTTATTACTGAATAGTCTATATAGTAATGACTGTAATATTGTAATTGCTTTTGGTGTATCTAAAGAACACATTTTTTTTTTAATAAAACCAAATAAATTAAAAAACAAACTCTTCATCTGATATAAAAAGCACAATATCGCCACCATAAGGAGAAATATTATAAATGTAATCTGTTGTTCTACCCCTTGAACTATTTACATACAGCTTCTGCTGAAGAACCACAAAGACAAATAAAAAAGTTGATAAAAAGAAGAATTAATTGATTCAATTGATTTACATACTTCATTAATCCTTTTTTCTTTTAGTTATAAAATATATTTGCTTTCTAGAATACAAAACACACAAAATTACTTAAATATGTTGTCAACATTTGTAGTGATTTGTAATTTATTTCAACAATGAGTATGTTTGACTATGAAAAATGTTAAGATATAAAATTAAAATATAATTATAGTTTTAGTGTTCATGTGTTATCATACTCCATGGATTTCACTTATCAATGAATTGAAATCATATTACGAGAGAGGTTACCACTGAAGTGCAGCAGACATGTTGTTTTCATGAAAGCATTAAAAATATGACTTTTTAAATACTGAATATTTAGTGTTAAAATATTCACAGCTAATCATTATCAACGATGGGGTGTTTTTTTGTGAAACCTCTGTTGTTTTAGTGTCAGTGCAGCTGTTGAGTCAGATCAGTTCCTCTCCAGCTGAGGGAGGTTTTTGTACGACGTTGTATCACTGTGTGAACAAGCTGTAACTCTGCTGACAGTAGTAAACTCCTGAATCTTCAGCCTGAACTCCACTGATGGTCAGAGTGAAGTCAGAACCAGATCCACTTCCACTGAAACGACTTGAAACTCCAGACTGACGAGTTGTGGCATACCTAATCAGGAGTTTAGGAGCTTCTCCAGGTTTGTGAAGGTACCAGTGGAGGGAGCTACTAACACTTGTACTGATTTTACATCTGATAGAGACAGTCTGTCCTGGAACAACAGACTGAGATCCAGGAGACTGAGTCAGGGTGATTTGTCCTGATGAACCTGAAAACATGAAACAGAGGAGAAGGGTTATTGAGACAAATCCAGCTTGGAGAAAGATGATCAACATCCAAACAGAAGAGTATCATTTCTTTAACATGGAGAATAGATGGAAGAAGGTAAATGCTGCTTGTTTCACTGTTTCTCCATCATAGCAGAACATCATTGTGGTGAACCTGGTTGCATCCTGAAGCAAAGTTTTCAGAAGAGAGTCTCACCCTGAACAAGGAGCCCCAGGGTGGCCAGCAGTAGAGTCAGTGACATCATCATTGTGCTGCCGGCGTGTCAGTGGCTCTGAAAGGCCTGGACAGCCACTGATCAACACTGGCCTCTTAAAGGCTGGGAGCAGAGAGGAAGGACACATATGCAAACACACAGAGTCAGTGAACTGTAGCTGTCCTCAACATATCATGCTGTTTCCTCCTCACTGCTGGGAGTACTGACTGTTTAAATCATCCTCATGCTGATTCACAGAAACTCACAATGCTGTATAATAATTTCATACTAATCTGAAACTAAATTAAACAGTTTATTTTTTATTTACTTAAATACAGAAAGAGAAAGACATGGTGCTCATACAGGTAACTGAAATTGAAAACTAAGCAACTAACTTCATTTTACAGAAAGTTACTTTCAACATTTTTACTCATCACTGACAACACTGGACCAAACATTATTAAGGTTATAAAAACGTAAAATAGATCAAATGTGGATTATAAGAAACTATCAATTATATAACTTAATAATTTAAGAGTTGTCATTAGAAGTGTAAATTACAGTATGCTGTACATCTACATCTACTCCAGAAATATGTTGCTCTCTCTGTCACAGTGTTAAACTGGTTCAGTCCCTAACTGTCAGGAAGAGATGATGTAGTCTCACTTGGTTAACAGTCATCTGCTACTATCAACTATAATCCCACAAGGCTTCATCCTAGGTCCTCTTTTGTTCAGACTTTACATGCTGCTATTGTTTGATACTGCAATCTATGGTCTATTTAAATCATTCTATATCTTTTTAAAATATGCAGAATCAGTTAACATGTATATCTCCAAGTGCTCCCAAAATCAGACAGACATTCTTAGATATTAGATATCACATTTTCTGAATGGCGTCCAGAATGTGTGCGTCCACAGTGAAATATCTTACTGTAGTAAGATGGAAAGTAGAATTTCATACTGTACGCACAACATTTACTACTACTGACAGTAATTGATTAAAAATCTCCAAAATATTTGACAAAACATTTACACCACCATACAATGTGCTCCCTCAACCACATATCACTCCTGTTGTCCAAAGCCTCCACTGTGTCATTGTCCCACAACAGATCCAATTTAAAGTCCTTCTCCTCACTCACAAAGCCCTCTATAACCAGGCCCCCTCCTACCTCACTGACCTGCTCCACTGCCGCACTCTGTCACAAAGCCTCCGCTCTTCTGATGCCAACCTCCTGTCTCCCCCACCCAGGACCAAGCATCCAAACCAAGCCTTCTCCATAGCTGCACCCCAACTCCATCCTCAAACACATCAGAGACTGTACAGATTCATCCACATTAAAATCACTGATCAAAACCAGTCTTTTCAGAATTGCTTCAATGTGTGATTGTATTTTTGGGGAGTTGTTTCGTGATCTTTTTAACCTATGTATTTTAACTTATGTGAAGTGTCTTGGAGTACATGGAAACATATATATGTACTTATAAATAAAATATCATTATTATTATCATAATGTTGTCATTATTGTAAGAACTTATAATCTCTGTACTAAATATCAAAAATCAGTTCTCTGACAACCTTAATGTACTACATATCCAAACGTTGCTTCATATAATTTATTCTGTCCCAAAAACAATCAGCATTGTTTGGTTACAAACCTTTTAGATACTTGTAAAGATAGTTAAAGTAGTGCTTCAAAACCACCTTAGCTGTGTTAAAGTTCAAAAACCTTTGCAGACTACTTATGACAAAATACTGTCCTTCAGTTTGTTCAGGATCAGAAAAACTGTCTGAGGTTTGTGGATCAGTGTCTGAAGAATGTCTGTTTAAAGTTCAGAGGTTGAAATTAATGAACGTCTCTTCTTTTGTGGACTACAGATGCAACTGCATTGATCTATGTCTGATCACATATTTTATGTTTTCAATATGTGAGTTTGTAATTTTATTCCAGCTTTATGATCTTGATCTCTCTCTTGGGTCAGTTTTTCCAGATGGAGGTCAGGGTGATGTTTGCTGGAGAACAGGGGAACCAGGCTTCATCTTAAAAAACCTACATACATTTTATTGATCCACCTGTTGGTTCTGTGGAAATTAATATTTGTTGAGTGGACAATGATAGACATGAGTGATTTTAAATTCTGCAAAATATGAGGGCAGATATGTTGTGCTGTGAACATGTCTGGGTTGCTTCAGTGAACTGTATCAGTCTCTGCAGTAGCTTCCAGCTACACCAATGAGAGTTTCTGTTCAGTCTGACTGAGGGAGGTTTGTGTACGACGCTTTTTCACTGTGTGAACACATACTGACTGTTGATATAATGAAAACTCTGACAGTAGTAAACTGCTGTATCTTCAGCCTGGACTCCACTGATGGTCAGAGTGAAGTCTGTCCCTGATCCACTGCCTGAAAAACGTCCTGGAATCCCTGACATTCTCTCATTGGTGTAGCGAATTAGCAGTTTAGGAGTTTCTCCATGTTTCTGTTGGTACCAGGCTAAACAGTATGCACTGCTACAACTCCAAACCTCCTGACTGCTCCTACATGTGATGGAGACGGAGCCTCCCACAGCAGAGCTCACTGCTCCAGGCTGAGTCACTGTGACCTGGCCTCTGGACTCTGAGGATACAGAGACAAAAACATAAAGCAGCGTCATGGTTCTGTGGGCTTCATTTCAGAGGGACGGATGTTCATAGAGAAGAGGAGTTTGATTCTCTGGACTTTACCTGTGAAGCAGCAGCAGAGGAGAGTCCAGATGAGGACGGAGATCAAAGTCATGTTTTTGATGAGGAGGATTTCTGTGTCTTCTGTTGTCATGAAGGACAGCTGTCAGTCATCCAGTGTTCAACTCTCAGGACTATAAACTCTCCCAGAGCACTGGAGCATGGTGCTGCTGATGCAAAGTGGCTCTCTATGGAAATGCTCTGACTGACTCCAACAGGGACTTGGATTACTCTGATGATGCTGTTTCTCAATGGATCAATCACTTTATCAGAGTATTGATTAACAATGTATCAGTGATCATTTTAATGTGGAATGGGCTTGATGACTGCAGAATGATTTTCTGTCAGAACGTCTTCTGTCTGCTTTAATTTAATGCTAGAGAGATCAATGTTACTTTCAGACATATGGAACAATAAATATGTAAAAATGTGATTCATTCTGAACAATTGTGGCACTGTTTGATAAATAGAACATGAAATAGTTCATTCTTTTAAAAACAGGAACTGTTGATGTTGACTTTGTTGTGTTCAAAGTCAGAGAGCCGTGTCTCTCTACAGTGAGAGGTTTTTGTACGACGACTCAATCAGTTTGTATCACTGTGGTACACGTTCGGTGGAGGAACCAGACTGGAGGTTAACTGTAAGTACTGCTCACTTCTACAAGAACTCAAAATTAATTTAAAATCTATTTTTATTGAATGAAAACTTTTCAGAAATAATTTAGCTAGTAGTAAAATTAAAATAATATTAAAGCGACCATTAAAGTCTTCATTGTAATACAGAACAAATTCAGTCCGATGAAAGAACTTTTGACTTGGCCTTAAAATGTTAAATATGACTTTTATTTAAAACGTCAAAGTTTTTATTGTTCTTAAGATATACAGCCACTTATTGAAGACAACATTCTGTTCAATGATTTCTCCTCTGACAAAGTTCTGTTTTCAGACTTATTCTATTTAAATATTATTGACTATTTAAATGAAATAATTTTGTGTGGAAGAAATGTTTCCAACATTTATTTAGTGAGTGTATTATCTGGAAACATTGTTTTACTCTATCTTCCTCCCAGATTGATGAATGTAATGATATGTGACATCCTCACTATAACCAATGAATATCATAATTTGGGCGGCAGTAGCACAGTGTATAGGGACTTGGCTTGGGAACCAGAGGGTTGCCGGTTCAAATCCCACAGACCACAAAATATGGAGTGTGAGGTGCCAGTTTCATCTCCTGTGCACTGCTGAGGTGCCCTTGAGCAACACCCCAAAACTTGCTCATGGGGTGTGATTAACATTGCAGCCCCATCACTCTCTCTCCCTCTTTGCATGTCCACAAGTGCATGAAGTGTGCATTTCAGCCTGTGTGTGTGTGTGTGTGTGTGTGTGTAAAAAAAAGTGAAAAGAACAATTTCCCCTAGGGCATCAATAAAGTATATCTTCTTCCTCATAATCTCACTACAGGTTCTTCAACCACATGCTGTGTTAGTAAAATTCATATTATGAGTTGGAAAAAGGATTTCAGCAGTGAAGTCTGTTCAATTCAATTCAATTTTATTTGTATAGCGCCAATTCATAACAGAAGTTATCTCAGGACACTTTTCAAATAGAGCAGGTCTAGACCGAACTCTTTATAACATTATTTACAGAGACCCAACAGTACCACCATGAGCAAGACCTTGGAGACAAGGGCAAGGGAAACACTGCCTGTTAAAAGGCAGAAACCTAGGACAGAGAGAGAGAGAGAGAGAGAGAGAGAGAGAGAGAGAGACAGACAGACAGACAGACAGACAGACAGACAGACAGGTGCACAGCAACAACAGTATTGGCAATGGCAATCTAGCAGGACCATGGCAGGAGGCTCCACCAGGATTGATAAGAACCTGCGAGACGAGAAAGCACAAGAACTCCGGGGAAGAAGTGAAGTTAGTAACATGCATTAATGGAACATGAATGAGTGCAGAAAGAGAGAGGAAGAGAGGGAGCTCAGTGCACCATGGGAAATCCCCCGATAGTCTAGGCCTATAGCAGCATAACTAAGGGATGGTTCAGGACTCACCTGATCCAGCCCTAACTATAAGCTTTATCAAAGAGGAATGTCTTAAGCCTACTCTTGAATGTGGAGAGGGTGTCTGCCTCCAGAACCACAACTGGAAGCTGGTTCCACAGGAGAGGAGCTTGGTAACTGAAGGCTCTGGCTCCTGTTCTACTTTTAGAGACTATAGGAACCACAAGTAGCCCAGCATTCAGAGAACGTAGTGTTCTAGAGGGGTAATAGGGTACTATGAGCTCTTTAAGATATGAAGGGGCCTGACCATGAAGAGCTTTAAAGGTGAGGAGGAGAATTTTAAATTTTATTCTACATTTTACAGGGAGCCAGTGCAGAGAAGCAAGTACAGGAGAGATGTGATCTCTTTTTCTAGTTCCTGTCAGTACTCGTGCTGCAGCGTTCTGAATTAATTGGAGCGTTTTTAATGGACTTATTGGGGCAACCTGATAATAAAGAGTTGCAGTAATCCAGCCTTGAAGTAACAAATGCATGGATTAGTTTTTCTGCATCTGTCTGTGATAGGATGTGTCTAATTTTTCTAATATTACGTAAATGAAAGAAGGCAGTCCTAGAGGTCTGCTTTATGTGGGAGTTAAATGACAAATCCTGATCAAAGATAACTCCAAGATTCCTGACAGTGGTGCTAGAGGCCAAGGTAATGTCATCTAGAGTGACTATATCTTTAGACAGTGAGTCTCTAAGGTTTTTGGGGCCAAGAACAAGAATTTCCTTTTTTTCTGAGTTTAACATCAGAAAATTGCAGCTCATCCAGGATTTTATGTCCTTAAGACATGTTTGTAATTTAGATAATTTATTAAGTTTACATTAGTTAAAGTTCCTGAACTTGGAGAGCCACTGATAACTGTTGATGGGAGTTGGTGACTAATTTTCTCTCTAATAGTAATAATTTTATTATAGAAGAAGCTCATGAAGTCATTGCTACTTAAGTTTATGGGGATATGTGGCTCAATAGAGCTGTGACTCTCTGTCAGCCTGGCTACAGTGCTGAAGAGGAACCTAGGGTTATTCTTATTTTCTTCTATTAGTGCTGAGTAATAGGCTCCTCTGGCATTACGGAGGGCCTTTCTATAGGTTCTAAGATTATCTTGCCAAATTGAGCGATATTCTAATAATTTGGAAGAGCGCCATTTCCTTTCAGATTTCCTAGCTATTTGCTTTAACTGGCGGGTTTGGTGGTTATACCAAGGTGCTAGTCTCCTATGTTTTAATAATTTCCTTTTTATAGGAACGATAGAGTCTAATGTTGATCATAGTGAGCCTGCAGCACTATCGACAAGATTATCAATTTGGGAGGGATTAAAGTTATTATAGGACTAAATTCAGACATGGCATTGAATTAAACACTGATGGAATCTCCTCCTTAAATTTAGCTACAGCACTGTCAGATAGACATCTGCTGTAGGAAGTTTTGCCTAATGGCTTATAATCTAATAATAGAAATTCAAAAGTTATTAAATATTGGTCAGATAGGAAAGGATTATGTGGGAAGACTATTAAATGTTCAATATCAATGCCATATGATAGAACAAGGTCAAGAGTGTGATTAAAACAATGAGTTGGTTTATTTTCACTCTGACAGAAGCCAATTGAGCCTATTAATGATATAAATGCGTTACTAAGGCTGTCATTGTCAACATCCACATGAATATTAAAATCACCTACAATAATTACTTTATCTGATTTAAGGACTAAACTTGATAAAAACTCTGAGAATTCAGATATAAAATCAGAGTACGGTCCAGGAGCGCGGTACACTATAACAAATAGAACTGGCTGCAGTGTTTTCCAGTTTGGGTGAGAAAGACTAAGAACAAGGCTTTCAAATGAATTATAATTTAGTTTAGGTTTAGGGTCCATTAAAACGCTCGAATCATATATAGCTGCTACTCCACCTCCTTGGCCAGTGCCTCGAGGAATGTGAGTATTAATATGACTGGGGGGTGGATTCATTTAGGCCAACATACTCCTTGTGGGACAACCAGGTCTCCAGTAAGACAAAGTAAATCAATATCATAATCTGATATTAATTCATTCACTAAAACAGCTTTAGAGGACAGAGACCTGATATTTAACAGTCCAAATTTCATTCTCTTATTTTGTGCTACTACGGAATTAGTTTTAATTTTTATTAGATTTTTATGTTGAACTCCTCTTGTTTTTATTTCTTTAAATAATTTAGGTGGTCGGGGGGACAGACACAGTCTCTATGGGGTTTTGGGTGGGTGACTGTACTAAAGAAAGCGCAGAGAAGTGTGTAAGACAGCAGCTCTGCTTCCTGGTCCCAACTCTGGACTGTCAGGTTTTAGAAATAAACTTTGCCATATTTCTAGATAAGAGAGCCGCTCCATCCAAAGTGGGATGGATGCCGTCTTTCCTAATCAGACCAGGTTTTCCCCAAAAAAGGCTTCCAGTTATCAATGAAGCCCACATCTGTTGTCATGGTTCAGTAGTGATGCCTGCGTAAATTAAGACAGTAAACACACACCGTCTCTTACGAGTTTTGAATTGAGCTGAAAATTCAAAAAAATAAAAGGGTAATGCCTTTTAAACTTTTAATAACATGTAATGATTGTTTAGGTTTGTTAATTTAACCAAAGAAAGAGTTTCCGCTCTCAACTGTTTAGTAGTTTTAACTTTTTTAGTTGCAGTGAAAGAGTGCCAGTTTTAATGTTTTATCTTTAGTACTGAAACCTGTCTGTTGCCATGGTTCAGCAGTGATGCCTGTCTGTTACCATGGTTACTGGGTTCAGAGTGGGAAGTGAAACACTGAAGACCAGTTTCATCCAATCTGAGGAAGACCAACAGAAGCAGCAGCCTGCTACTGGTTTTACTCTGCTACTGCTCTCACTGTGCACTCTGTAACTATCTCTCTCTTTCATTTGACATGTTTCAGTCAGAATATTTACTAGCTTGTTGCAGTGTTTCAATATTATTTCACTGTTTCCAGATAATAAAGACGTGTTCATCAAACAACTGTTTCTGCTATAATCATTACAGATTTGTCTGCAATAATAAATCTTTGGAATAAAGCCCATGGTAGCAACATTTTAACAATAAATCATCCAAACATCTTTTATTACTGAACAGTCTTAACAGGGTAAAAAATGATTTTTTAATCTGATATAAAAAGCACAATATCATCAGTTAAAGGTTATAATTTGCAGTTCGACCCCTTTAACTATTCTAATTCAATTCAATTCAATTCAATTCAATTTTATTTGTATAGCGCCAATTCATAACAGAAGTTATCTCAGGACACTTTTCAAATAGAGCAGGTCTAGACCGAACTCTTTAAAACATTAATTACAGAGACCCAACAGTACCACCATGAGCAAGCACTTGGTGACAAGGGCAAGGAAAACTGCCTGTTAAAAGGCAGAAACCTAGGACAGATCCTCCGGCTCTAGGTGGGTGGTCGTCTGTCTCGACCAGTTGGGGTGAGAGAGAGAGAGAGAGAGAGAGAGACACAGACAGACAGACAGACAGACAGACAGGTGCACAGCAACAACAGTATTGGCAATGGCAATCTAGCAGGACCATGGCAGGAGGCTCCACAAGGATCGACAAGAACCTGCGAGACGAGAAAGCACAAGAACTCCGAGGAAGAAGTGAAGTTAGTAACATGCATTAATGTAACATGAATGAGTGCAGAAAGAGAGAGGAAAGGAGGGGCTCAGTGCACCATGGGAAATCCCCCGATAGTCTAGGCCTATAGCAGCATAACTAAGGGATGGTTCAGGACTCACCTGTTCCAGCCCTTACTATAAGCTTTATCAAAGAGGAATGTCTTAAGCCTACTCTTAAATGTGGAGAGGGTGTCTGCCTCCCGAACCACAACTGGAAGCTGGTTCCACAGGAGAGGAGCTTGGTAACTGAAGGCTCTGGCTCCTGTTCTACTTTTAGAGACTATAGGAACCACAAGTAGCCCAGCATTCAGAGAACGTAGTGTTCTAGAGGGGTAATAGGGTACTATGAGCTCTTTAAGATATGAAGGGGCCTGACCATGAAGAGCTTTATAGGTGAGGAGGAGGATTTTAAATTCAATTCCACATTTTACAGGGAGCCAATGCAGAGAAGCTAGTACAGGAGAGATGTGATCTCTTTTTCTAGTTCCTGTCAGTACCCGTGCTGCAGCGTTCTGAATTAATTGGAGCGTTTTAATGGACTTATTGGGGCAACCTGATAATAAAGAGTTGCAGTAATCCAGCCTTGAAGTAACAAATGCATGGATTAGTTTTTCTGCATCTGTCTGTGATAGGATGTGTCTAATTTTTCTAATATTACGTAAATGAAAGAAGGCGGTCCTAGAGGTCTGCTCTATGTGGGAGTTAAATGACAAATCCTGATCAAAGATAACTCCAAGATTCCTGACAGTGGTGCTAGAGGCCAAGTTAATGCCATCTAGAGTAACTATATCTTTAGACAGTGAGTCTCTAAGGTTTTTGGGGCCAAGAACAAGAATTTCGGTTTTTTTGCTGAGTTTAACATCAGAAAATTGCAGGTCATCCAGGATTTTATGTCCTTAAGACATGTTTGTAATTTAGATAATTGATTAATTTCATTGGGCTTGATTGATAGATATAACTGCGTATCATCTGCATAACAGTGAAAGTTAATGGAGTGATTCCTAATAATGTTGCCTAAAGGAGCATATATAAAGTAAATAGTATTGGTCCAAGTACAGAACCTTGTGGAACTCCATGACCAACTGTAGTATTTATTGAAGATTCATCGTTAACATGTACAAACTGCGAGCGATCTGATAAATCTGACTTAAACCAGCTTAGTGATACTTCTTCTGATGAACCACAAAGGAACCACAAAGGCAAACAGAAGATTTGACAAAGGGACAGAATCAAAATGTCAGTGATAAACATACTTCATTAATCCTTTTTTTGGTTGCAGTAATAACACACGTGTGTTTGTTTGCTGGAATAGAAAACGGACAAAATTGGTAAATTATGTTATAGACATTTCTCGAGATTTGTTAAATCTTTTTTTACCAGTGAGTATGTTTGAGTTCCAATCAAAAATGCTTGGATATAAAATACAAAATATATAATATTTATCTTGTTATTATTCATACTCCATGATGAAAGAATTGAATTCATACCTTGACAGAGGTTACCTTTGATGTGCAGCAGCCTGTTCCCACAAAAGCATTAAATATAACTTTAAACATATGGAATATTAAGTGTTTAAATGTTCAGAGTGAATTATTATTAATCATATTTT